>NW_021823043.1:599204-704204 GCF_901001165.1 Salmo trutta
AAGTCTGAAGAGGATAGGGACTTTACTTACTGTAAGAGGCCCACTGGGCCAGCAGCCATGGTTTAGAGGGGTCCAGCCACTGGGCCAGCAGCCATGGTTTAGAGGGGTCCAGCCACTGGGCCAGCAGCCATGGTTTAGAGGCGTCCAGCCACCGGGCCAGCAGCCATGGTTTAGAGGGGTCCAGCCACTGGGCCAGCAGCCATGGTTTAGAGGGGTCCAGTCACTGGGCCAGCAGCCACGGTTTAGAGGGGTCCAGCCACTGGGCCAGCAGCCATGGTTTAGAGGGGTCCAGCCACTGGGCCAACAGCCATGGTTTAGAGGGGTCCAGCCACTGGGCCAGCAGCCATGGTTTAGAGGGGTCCAGCCACTGGGCCAGCAGCCATGGTTTAGAGGGGTCCAGCCACTGGGCAAACAGCCATGGTTTAGAGGGGTCCAGCCACTGGGCCAGCAGCCATGGTTTAGAGGGGTCCAGCCACTGGGCCAGCAGCCATGGTTTAGAGGGGTCCAGCCACTGGGCCAGCAGCCATGGTTTAGAGGGGTCCAGTCACTGGGCCAGCAGCCATGGTTTAGAGGGGTCAGCCACTGGGCCAGCAGCCATGGTTTAGAGGGGTCCAGCCACTGGGCCAACAGCCATGGTTTAGAGGGGTCCAGCAAAGCAGCTGGGTTTAGTATTTTCTGTAGGTTCCAGAACACTGAGCTGTATCCCAAATGGCAGCCTATTCCCTATAGTGGACTATGTTTGACCAGGGCCCATGCGTCCCATATGGGGCCTGATCAAATGTACTACACTATAGGGAATAGGGTGCCATTTGGGACACATCCTAGGTCAAAGACTGGAGCTGGAGGCTATGAGGGTTGCAGCAGTCTGTCTTTCATCAGTGTAATGTAGAGTGGATAGAATACACAAGGCTAAGATTTTGTATATTCCTGTAAATACTTTGCAAAGCCAGTAAATGTAAAATAATCTTGTAAATGACTAGTAGTTACGGAATTGTCTAGTGCTCTTCTTCTTTGGAAGATCATGAAAATGCTGATTAATCCTGTCTGTCTGCTGTCTCTGGCTGTCTGTCTGCTGTCTCCTGTCTGCTGCCTGCTGTCTCTGTCTGTCTGCTATCTCTGGCTGTCTGTCTGCTGTCTCCTGTCTGCTGCCTGCTGTCTCTGTCTGTCTGCTATCTCTGGCTGTCTGTCTGCTGTCTCCTGTCTGCTGCCTGCTGTCTCTGTCTGTCTGCTATCTCTGGCTGTCTGTCTGCTGTCTCCTGTCTGCTGCCTGCTGTCTCTGTCTGTCTGCTATCTCTGGCTGTCTGTCTGCTGTCTCTGGCTGTCTGTCTGCTGTCTGGCTTTCTGTCTGCTGCCTGCTGTCTCTGTCTGCTGTCTCTGGCTGTCTGCTGCCTGCTGTCTCTGTCTGTCTGCTGTCTCTGTTTGTCTGCTGTCTCTGTCTGTCTGCTGTCTCTGTCTGTCTGCGTGTCTCTGTCTGTCTGTCTGTCTGTCTGTCTGTCTGTCTGTCTGTCTGTCTGCTGTCTTTGTCTGTCTGTCTGCTGTCTCTGTCTGTCTGCTGTCTCTGTCTGCTGTCTCTATCTGCGTGTCTGTCTGTGTGCGTGTCTGTCTGTCTGTCTGTCTGCGTGTCTGTCTGCGTGCGTGTCTGTCTGTCTGCGTGTGTGTCTGCGTGTGTGTGACAGGGCCACTATGAGCCAAGCTGGGGAGCAGACCAACCCTCCCAGTGGAGGAGGAGGAGGAGGAGGTGAGGAGGAGACTACTCCTCTATTAGCCCTGGCTCCTGATGCTGACCTACAGGAGGAGAGCCTGGCCCTGGGCCCCACTCACGTCTCTGCCAGCCCAGCCTTCCAGTGCTTAGACCAGGTAACACATACTCTTTTCACGCTACTGAGACAAGCCGAGCCGAGCTGACCCCTACTGGGCTGACCCCTACTGGGCTGACCCCTACTGGGCTGACCCCTACTGGGCTGACCCCTACTGGGCTGACCCCTACTGGGCTGACCCCTACTGGGCTGACCCCTACTGGGCTGACCTAGTTATTCATCCACCATAGTTGCTAGAACTCTGTCACCATGACCAGTTGAAACCAGAGGTCTCTTCACAGTCCCCAGGTCCAGATCAGAGGCTGGGAAACACACAATATTAAATAGAGCCATGACTACATGGAACTCTCTGCCACACCAGGTAACTCACACTTTACAGCATGACGCGGACTGTGAAGAAACACACAGATATTTTGATGCATTTTGCATTGTAATATGCATTATATTATGTATTGTATTGTAATTTGTATTGTATTATGTATTGTAATATGTATTGTATTGTATTGTAATATGCATTGTATTATAATATGTATTGTATTTTGTATTGTAATATGTAATGTATTATGTATTGTATTGTAATATGTATTGTATTATTTATTGTATTGTAATATGTATTGTAGTATGTATTGTATTATGCATTGTATTATATATTGTATTATGCATTGTATTATCTATTGTATTTTGTATTGTATATTGTATTTTGTATTGCATTATATTATATATTGTATTATATATTGAATTTTGCATTGTATTATATTATGTATTGTATTTTGTATTGTATTGTATTTTGTATTGTATTATGTATTGTATTATGTATTTGTCAAACGGTGGGTGTAGCTGGTGCATGGAAGTCAGGCGCAGGAGAGCAGAGATGAGTGGGCAAAGCACTTTACTGAGGCAATTATTAGAACAGAACGCAACCGCATCACAAAAACAAATGCCCAAAGAACATGCGAGGCAGCACAAAGTACAACAACCAAGTACAAAGTGCCGGCTGCCACAAAGCACGGGTACAAAACAAGACCCGGTGCAAACCAGCCGGAAGTGTGCCAGCCTTGACAATAAACAATACCCCACACAGACATGGAGGGAACAGAGGGCTAATAATAATTATGAGGAGATGTAAACCAGGTGTGCAGGAAAACAAGACAAAACGAATGGAAAATGAAAGGTGGAGCAGCGATGGCTAGAAGACCGGTGACGTCGACCGCCGAACGCCGCCCGAACAAGGAGAGGGACTGACTTCAGCGGAAGTCGTGACAGTACCACACCCTTGACGCGCGGCTCCAGCAGCGCTCCGACACCGGCCTCGGGGACGACCCAGAGGGCGAGGCGCAGTGCGATCCGGATGGAGACGGTGGAACTCCCGCAGCATTGAAGGGTCCAATACGTCCTCCACCGGGACCCAGCATCTCTCCTCTGGACCGTACCCCTCCCAGTCCACGATGGTACTGAAGGCCCCTCGCCCGACACCTCGAATCCAGTATGGAGCGAACGGAGTACGCCGGGACCCCCTCGATGTCCAGAGGGGGCGAAGGAACCTCCGCGCCTCAGACTCCTGGGTGGGCCTGCCACCACCGGGCCTGAGGAGAGACACATGGAATGAGGGGTTTAATACGGTAATCGGGGGGAAGCTGTAACCTGTAACTCACCTCGTCAGTCTCCTGAGGACTTTAAATGGCCCCCACAACCACGGTCCCAGCTTCCGGCAGGGCAGGCGGAGGGGCAGGTTTCGGTTCGAGAAGCCAGATCCGGTCCGCCTCACTGCGGGGGTGACGGTCTGCGCTGGCTTTCTGGCGCAGCACGTGCCCGCTGGAGGTGAACATGGGCGGTGTCCCATGTCTCCTCCGCGCGCCTGAACAGTCGTCCACTGCAGGAGCCTCAGTCTGACTCTGATGGAAAGGCGTGCAGAACCGGCTGATACCCCAGTACGCCACTGGAAGGGGGAGAGGTTGGTGTAGGAGTGGCGAAACGAGTTCTGAGCCATCTCGGCCCAGGGCACGAAGGCCGCCCACCCCCCTGGCCGGTCCTGGCAATAAGGCCGCAGAAACCTACCCATATCCTGGTTCACTCTCTCCACCTGCCCATTACTCTCGGGGTGCAAACCCGAGGTAAGGCTGATCGAGACCCCCAGACGTTCCATGAACGCCCTCCCAGAACCTCTAAGTGAACTGGGAACCCCGATCAGACACTATATCCTCAGGCACCCCGTAGTGCCGGAAGACGTGCGTAAACAAGGCCTCTACAGTCTGTAGGGCCGTAGGGAGACCGGGCAGAGGAAGGAGACGGCAGGACTAGAGAAACGATCCACAACAACCAGGATCGTAGTGTTTCCCTGTGATGGGGGGAGATCGGTAAGGAAATTGATCGACAGGTGTGACCATGGCCGTTGTAGAACGGGTAAGGGGTGTAGCTTACCTCTGGGCAGGTGCCTAGGAGCCTTACACTGAGCGCACACCAAGCAGGAGGAAACATAAACCCTCACGTCCTTAGCCAAAGTGGGCCACCAGTACTTCCCACTCAGACAGCGCACCGTCCGACCGATGCCTGGATGACCAGAGGAAGGGGACGTGTGGGCCCAATAGATCAGCTGGTCACGGACAGCAGACGGAGCGTACAGACGCCCAGCGGGACACTGGAGGGGAGCGGGCTCTGCACGTAACGCCTGCTCAATGTCCGCGTCCAGCTCCCACACTACCAGCGCCACCAGGCAGGAGGCCGGGAGTATGGGAGTGGGATCTATGGGCCACTCCTCTGTGTCATATAGCCGGGACAGTGCGTCTTCCTTCACATTCTGGGAGCCTGGTCTGTAAGAAAGGGTGAAACAAACGGGTGAAAACATGCCCACCTTGCCTGATGAGGATTCAGTCTCCTTGCTGCCTGGATGTACTCCAGATTGCGGTGGTCAGTCCAGATGAGAAAAGGGTGTTTAGCCCCCTCAAGCCAATGTCTCCACGCCTTCAAAGCCTTGACGACAGCCAACAGCTCCCGGTCCCCCACCCTAGAAACCGCTGCACCTCCTTTACCGTGGTGGGGAGTCGGCCAATTACGCACCGGCTGAAATTCAGTCACTCTCCATCTCCACCCCGAGGTGGAAATGCGGTACCCTAGGAAGGAGACGGGCTGCTGGAAGAATAGGCATTTCTTAGCCTTGACGTACAGGTCATGCTCCAGCAGTCGACCAAGCACCCTGCGCACCAGGGACACTATGCTCGGCGCGTGCAGCGGAGTATATCAGAATGTCATCAATATACACCACTACACCCTGCCCCGTGCAGGGTCCCTGAAAATCTCGTCTACAAAGGCTTGGAAGACTGATGGAGCATTCATCAACCCGTACAGCATGACAAGGTACTCATAATGCCCTGAAGTAGTACTGAACACCGTCTTCCACTCGTCTACATCCCGGATACGCATCAGGTTGTAAGCACTCCTGAGATCTAGTTTGGTGAAGAAGCGCGCCCCGTGCATTGACTCAATCGCTGTGGCTATGAGAGGTAGCGGGTAACTGTACTTCACAGTGATCTGGTTTAGGGATCGATAGTCAATACACGGGCGCAGACCTCCCTCCTTCTTCTTCACAAAAAATAATCTCGAGGAGGGCGATGTGAAGTAGAGGACCGAATGTACCCCTGACGCAGGGATTCGGAAACATATGTTTCCATAGCTGCCGTCTCCGCCAGTGACAGGGGATACACGTGACTCCTGGGAAGTGCGGCATCGACCAGGAGGTTTATTGCACAATCCCCCTGTCGATGGGGGTGGTAATTGAGTCGCCTTCTTTTTGGAGAAGGCGAGAGCCAAATCGGCATATTCGTGGGAATGCGCACGGTGGAGATCTGGTCTGGACTTTCCACCGTAGTAGCACCAACGGAAACCCCTAAAACACCTCACCGAGCACTCTCGCGACCACCCCGTGAGAGCCCTCCGTTGCCATGAACAGTGGGGTCATGACAGGCTAACCAGGGTAGACCTAACACCACGGGAAACGCAGGAGAGTTAATGAAGAAGAGACTGATTCTCTCCTTGTGACCCCCCTGCGTCACCATGCCCAGGCGAGACAACTGCGCAAGCTGCAGCGATAGTGGTCGATCAGGGCCCTGTCGTTCCATTCCGCTCCGGCGGCCAGGGTCCGAAAGTCCAGAGCGAACTCCTGGGTGCTCCTTCTCTCCTGCCGCAGGTGGAAGAGACGTTCACCCGCCGCTCTACCCTCGGGCAGGTGGTCGAAGACTGCCCGGAAACGATGGGTGAACTCCTCGAAGTGGTCCAGCCCCGCATCTCCATCCACCTACACGGCGTTTGCCCAGTCCAGGGCTTTCCCGGAGAGGCATGAGACGAGGGCGGACCACACCCTCTCACGGCCCGAAGGAGCCGGGTGGACGGTCGCCAGGTATAACTCCAATTGCAGCAGGAAACCCTGGCAGCGGGCAGCCCATCATACTGCCTGGGGAGGGCGGAGACGAATCCCACTGGAACCAGGTGCAGGGGGGTGCGCAGTAGTGGAGGCCCCTGTTGTGCTGGTGGATGTGCTGGAGGGACTCCCTGTCTCTCCCAACGGTCCATTGTTTGGATGACGCGGTCCATGGCGGCGCCGAGATGGTGGAGCATCGCTGCGTGTTCCTGGACGCGCTCCTCTACCCCTATAACAGGGGCACCTGCTCCTGCTGACTTCATAGGACGGGTGGGATATTCTGTCAAACGGTGGGTGGAGCTGGTGCATGGAAGTCAGGCGCAGGAGAGCAGAGATGAGTGGACAAAGCACTTTACTGAGGCAATTATTAGAACAGAACGCAACCGCGTCACAAAAACAAATGCCCAAAGAACAAGTGAGGCAGCACAAAGTACAACAACCAAGTACAAAGTACCGGCTGCCACCAAGCACGGGTACAAAACAAGACCCGGCGCAAACCAGCCGGAAGCGTGCAAACCTTGACAATAAACAATACCCCACACAGACATGGAGGGAACAGAGGGCTAAATACACATAGTAATTATGAGGAGATGTAAACCAGGTGTGCAGGAAAACAAGACAAAACAAATGGAAAATGAAAGGTGGAGCGGCGATGGCTAGAAGACCGGTGACGTCGACCGCCGAACGCTGCCCGAACAAGGAGAGGGACTGACTTCGGCGGAAGTCGTGACAGTATTTTATTATGTATTGTATAATGTATTATGTATGTGATAGGTGGTTGGGATACCACTGTGATACAGTTTGTGGTTGTCTCGGCTGGCTATCTCCAGGTAAATGCACTAGCTGTGGGTTTCTCTGGATGGGAGTGTCTGCTGATTGGCTAAATTGTAATGTAAATGTTGTGCTATGTATATTTATGTATATTATGGCTTTTATTTGTTGTGTTGTTTCCTGTTTGGACCCCAGGAAGAGTAGCCGTTGCCTCGGCAATAACTAATTGGGGATCCTAATAAATAGTAAATACTAAAAAAACATATTCTCCAAATATACAACGTTTTTGCTTGATTCATTTGCAACCTCTATCCTCATCTCCTCATCTTTTAAAATGTGTTTTGAGGAGGCGGCAAGGAATGAAGGTCCCAAAGAATGAACGAAAGACTAAAGAGATGAAGGGAAATTAATAAAACATCAGCCAATCCTGAACCCTTATGAAGGGAAATTAATAAAACATCAGCCAATCCTGAACCCTTCTGTAGGGAAAATGTATAAAACATCAGCCAATTCTAAACCCTTATGAAGGAAAATGAATAAAACATCAGCCAATCCTGAACCCTTATGAAGGAAAAATGTATAAAACATCAGCCAATCCTGAACCCTTTTGAAGGAAAAATGAATAAAACATCAGCCAATCCTGAACCCTTATGAAGGAAAAATGAATAAAACATCAGCCAATCCTGAACCCTTATGAAGGAAAAATGAATAAAACATCAGCCAATCCTGAACCCTTATGAAGGAAAAATGAATAAAACATCAGCCAATCCTGAACCCTTATGAAAGAAAAATGAATAGAAATGCCAGTACACTGTTGTATACTCCAATGTAAGCTGTATGAGTATGCAAGAGTGTGTGGCTATTTCTATTGCTGTGCACTACAGCACCCAGACAATTGTTTGATTTACATACACTACCTTTAAACACATTTATTATAAGCTAACAAATAGAGTCCTGCTGATGGTTGGCAGATATAGGCTAGGTCAGGGCTATTTGCCTGCTGATGGTTGACAGATATAGGCTAGGTCAGGGCTATTTGCCTGCTGATGGTTGACAGATATAGGCTAGGTCAGGGCTATTTGCCTGCTGATGGTTGACAGATATAGGCTAGGTCAGGGCTATTTGCCTGCTGATGGTTGACAGATATAGGCTAGGCCAGGGCTATTTGCCTGTTGATGGTTGGCAGATATAGGCTAGGTCAGGGCTATTTGCCTGCTGATGGTTGACAGATATAGGCTAGGTCAGGGCTATTTGCCTGCTGATGGTTGACAGATATAGGCTAGGCCAGGGCTATTTGCCTGTTGATGGTTGACAGATATAGGCTAGGTCAGGGCTATTTGCCTGCTGATGGTTGACAGATATAGGCTAAGTCAGGGCTATTTGCCTGCTGATGGTTGCTAGATATAGGCTAGGCAGGGCTATTTGCTGCTGATGGTTGACAGATATAGGCTAGGTCAGGCTATTTGCCTGTTGATGGTTGACAGATATAGGCTAGGTCAGGGCTATTTCCCTGCTGATGGTTGACAGATATAGGCTAGGTCAGGGCTATTTGCCTGCTGATGGTTGACAGATATAGGCTAGGTCAGGGCTATTGCCTGCTGATGGTTGACAGATATAGGCTAGGTCAGGGCTATTTGCCTGCTGATGGTTGACAGATATAGGCTAGGTCAGGGCTATTTGCCTGCTGATGGTTGACAGATATAGGCTAGGTCAGGGCTATTTGCCTGCTGATGGTTGACAGATATAGGCTAGGCCAGGGCTATTTGCCTGCTGATGGTTGGCAGATATAGGCTAGGTCAGGGCTATTTGCCTGCTGATGGTTGACAGATATAGGCTAGGTCAGGGCTATTTGCCTGCTGATGGTTGACAGATATAGGCTAGGTCAGGGGCTATTTGCCTGCTGATGGTTGACAGATATAGGCTAGGTCAGGGCTATTTGCCTGCTGATGGTTGACAGATATAGGCTAGGTCAGGGCTATTTGCCTGCTGATGGTTGACAGATATAGGCTAGGTCAGGGCTATTTGCCTGCTGATGGTTGACAGATATAGGCTAGGCCAGGGCTATTTGCCTGCTGATGGTTGGCAGATATAGGCTAGGTCAGGGCTATTTGCCTGCTGATGGTTGACAGATATAGGCTAGGTCAGGGCTATTTGCCTGCTGATGGTTGACAGATATAGGCTAGGTCAGGGCTATTTGCCTGCTGATGGTTGACAGATATAGGCTAGGTCAGGGCTATTTGCCTGCTGATGGTTGACAGATATAGGCTAGGTCAGGGCTATTTCCCTGCTTTGTTTCATGCAGGATATGGATAACAAAACATTCAGTACTCAGTGCAAATCTGTAAAAAGTTTATTCATGTTTTTATATAAAAAGTAAATATTTTTTTGAATAGGACAATAGGTGAATAAAAAAACTTCTAGTGTACATACAGTTCTATACGTCAAGCTACATAATCAATTATTCTATTCAAATAGACCTACACTTTAAACCTTTTCATACAAATCGAAATACTCCATGTTTTAGTTTTAAACTTCTCTGTGGTCAACTTCTCAACCCCAATACAATGCTTTTTATTCCGAATACAATACTTTTTGGGGTACTCATCTTAGGGTATCACTGTGTACTGCATGAAAATACAGTCCATATATTAGTTATATAAAAGCTATCATACTTTTAAAAATAAATACTGTACATTTCCTCCTTGAACTTGCGGCCTTTAGTTTCCATGCTGCTTAGCCTGTCTAGATGAGGATGCAATGTGATGACATAAAGCTAGGTGGCAGTATTATACAGAAAACGCTTTGGACGTACAGATGTCTGGAAACAGTTGCAGTGCCTGCAGTCAACCAATGTAATTATTCTGCAGAAAGCAAACCTATCTGACTCCATTTTGTTGCTGTTATTAGTTCAGTAGCACATGGTCCATAGTATGTTGTTTGACCGATAGCCAGACACTTACTATGACTGTGATATCATACATTTGTCTTCGGTGGAGACTTTTCCAACCTTTTTGAAGGTTTTATTAACGTAAACTCAGGTACTCAGACTGTCTCTGAACCATGTGGTTAAACTTGACAGTGGGAGGCAGAAAGGTCAAAGGAGCAGAAAGTTAAGAAGAAAAAAGTATTTTTGATCTTTCCGGTCGTTTCCGTTCTCATGCCGCTTTCCTTTACGGAGCGTAGTTCTTTGGCCGTATCATCATTTTGACCGTCTTGAAGGCCTGCCTGTAGTTGGTGGGGTATGCTTCACTGGACATGTTGTGCCATGTTCCCCAGAAGATGCCGTTCCTCACGCCCTTGTATCTCTTGTGGTAGTATTTCCCATTGAGATTAGCTGACATGCAGGCGTCGAACCACCACCCAGAGCTGTAGTACGCGCCGCAGTTCCCTGACGGGTACATGTCGTTGTCCCTATCTGGCGTGGTGAAGAACTTCTGGTCGTGGTTGAAGTGCGTGTTCATATGCAGCGCGTTGCCGGCCGTGCCACTGTACCCGCTGATGGATAAGCGATACCTCAGGAACTCGTTGGCTACGTAGAACTGGTCGAACTTGGCATACTCCCGCACCCCTTGGAAGTCTTCCAGTTCGATGCGCAGCACCATGTCCTTGGCCTTGGTCAGGAGGTGGATGTGGTCGTTGCCCAACCAGAACTCTCCCCGGGGGTCACCAAAGCCACTCTAGAGAAAGAG
Source organism: Salmo trutta (assembly GCF_901001165.1). Lineage (NCBI taxonomy): Eukaryota > Metazoa > Chordata > Actinopteri > Salmoniformes > Salmonidae > Salmo > Salmo trutta. The sequence goes on from NW_021823043.1 coordinate 609,893, forward strand.
AGTCAAGGGCAGGGGGAGAGAGAGAGAAAAAGGTAAAGGTCTGTGTCAGAGGAGTCAAATCTGTCCCAAATGGCACCCTATTCCCTACATAGTGCCTGGTCAAAGGTAGTGCACTATATAGGGAAAGGGTGCCATTTGTGACATAGCCCCTGTTTTCCCGGATTCTCACAGGCCAGCAGGCCATTGCATGGAATGTTACTGACCACGGTCTGTCAAAGAGTTTTGTCAAATGGGTTTATTAACCTTGTACTCAGCCCAGGAGCGGTTGAAGCTGACGGTGCCATTGAGGCGCTGCTGCACCAGGGTCCAGCCGCCGCCGAACGACTCCATGTCGCAGTAGACCTCGAACGTGCCGTTCCTGGGGTCTGGCGTGACCCGGTAGATGCCGTTCCTCCTCTCCTTTAGCATGTTGTAGTCAGAGCAGTCCTTGGGAGCGATGATGACTGTTGTGTAGAGAGAGACAGGGCAGGGGGAGGGAGAGAGAGGCAACGGTCAGTGTCAGGAGGGGTAAAGAAAACACTGTTTCCCTCAAAGCACAAGACTCTCACAACCCAGCAGGCCATTGCATGGAATGTTACTGACTTTCAGCCCCAGAGCTGACCGAGCGAGTTGAGCCACGGCCGTCAGAGTGTTTTCATATAAGGGGAGGACAGACTTGTCAAAACGTGGGAAAGTGTAAAATGGGATTAACCAAGGCTGCTGGAGAGCCTGCCAGTCCCCACTCTGTGTTTGTGATGATAATGCATCCTGACACCCACTTTTGGAGCGTAGAGCCCCTGAGTTTTGGAAAGTGACGCCAGTCGGCTGCTCAGGATAGGAGCCTAGGAAGCATGAGTGAGGAGTTGAGTTAGCAGAGCACAGAAGAGGACCGAGCAGAGCACAGAAGAGGACCGAGCAGAGCCAGAAGAGGACAGAGCAGAGCCAGAAGAGGACAGAGCAGAGCCAAAAGAGGACAGAGCAGAGCCAAAAGAGGACAGAGCAGAGCCAGAAGAGGACAGAGCAGAGCCAGAAGAGGACCGAGCAAAGCCAGAAGAGGACAGAGCAGAGCCAAAAGAGGACAGAGCAGAGCCAAAAGAGGACAGAGCAGAGCCAAAAGAGGGCAGAGCAGAGCCAGAAGAGGACTGAACAGAGCCAAAAGAGGACAGAGCAGAGCCAGAAGAGGACTGAACAGAGCCAGAAGAGGACAGAGCAGAGCCAAAAGAGGACAGAGCAGAGCCAGAAGAGGGCAGAGCAGAGCCAAAAGAGGACAGAGCAGAGCACAGAAGAGGACAGAACAGAGCCAGAAGAGGGCAGAGCAGAGCACAGAAGAGCAGGCTGTTTGTGCGTGTGTGTGTGTGTGTGTGTGTGTGTACGCGTGTGTGTGTGTGTGTGTGTGTGTATGTGAGTGTGTGTGTGTCTCTGTATCTCCCCCCTGTGGGCAGTACTCCTATCAAAGTCTGCCCATATGTGATAGTAATAGTGGTTCTCAGAATCTGGGGGCCAGGCTGTGACTGACCCAAATATAACAGTCCGTCAGACAGATGGACAGACAGCCATGCAGACTGATAAAGGGGATTGACAGCAACAGAAGAGCAGCTGTATTATCAAGGAAGTATGCAGAGACATAAAACCCTCATCTGGAAGTAACATCCTCCCAATGAAAAGCTTGTGCATTCTCACATTACAGGCAAACAGTTCCTTTAATTCCTACAGAAAAAGGCTTGGGACATTAAAGGAAGCTTAAAAGTGTTTATAAATGAATAGAGAACATGATTCAGTTAAATGATCCAAAGGTAGACTCCCTCGATGTATGTCCGCAAACACCTTCAAATCCAATCAGAGATAGAAAGCACACTGTTTAGTTTAACTGTGAATTGGGGCTTAATGATCCGTTACAGAGCTGAGATTGGGAGATGTCTGACTGCTGACGTTCTGTTGTCGTTGAGCCGACAGTAGTTTCCCATATCAAGATAGAAACATGGCCAGTAGAAAGAAGGCTGTGTCAACAACAGAACACACAAATACTACTGCACTTTGATACTGGATGCTCCCGACTCTAACTGGAAACACTTTATATTGCCTGTTTCTCCATAATCTTTACATGAATCACTTTTGACATTATCTTGTCAAGCTATCCAGAGTAATTTGCAGAGCTCTTATACAAAACATGACAGATTAATCTAAGACAAGTACTTCTACATAGTGTTCTGATCTCACCATGACCAACTGTCGGAAGGCAACACATTGCATCATCCAGTTGGCAAGTGTAATAAAGGAGTTATTACACTGAAATGACCGCACGTTAACACTGTCCCAATGTTCACACTGAAATGACCGCACGTTAACACTGTCCCAATGTTCACACTGAAATGATCGCACGTTAACACTGTCCCAAAGTTCACACTGAAATGATCGCACGTTAACACTGTCCCAATGTTCACATTGAAATGATCGCACGTTAACACTGTCCCAATGTTCACACTGAAATGATCGCACGTTAACACTGTCCCAATGTTCACACTGAAATGACCGCACGTTAACACTGTCCCAATGTTCACACTGAAATGATCGCACGTTAACACTGTCCCAATGTTCACACTGAAATGACCGCACGTTAACACTGTCCCAATGTTCACACTGAAATGATCGCACGTTAACACAGTCCCAATGTTCACACTGAAATGATCGCACGTTAACACTGTCCCAATGTTCACACTGAAATGATCGCACGTTAACACTGTCCCAATGTTCACACTGAAATGATCGCACGTTAACACTGTCCCAATGTTCACACTGAAATGACCGCACGTTAACACTGTCCCAAGTACACTGGCTGGAGAAATCAAACTGCTGTCGGGAGTCGATCCATTTCAAAAGGACCTCACATGTGTTTTTCAGATAATAGCCAATGGAGGAGATGGTTGTCACATGCTTTAGGAATGGTTCCATATCCATTTGGATGGATGGTAATATGTTTTATGATTACTACTGAAATATGTCCCCTGGAGTTACCTCTAGATGGAAATGGAACTTTGATAAGACCAGTTTGCATTCCATTGATAATTGGACATGGGGTTTTCAGTTCAGATCTCCAGAATGAAGTACCTTACAGTGGTCTACAGTATTGAAACTGACAGAAAAATGATTCATTTCAAATTGGTTCCTATTAAGCCCATATGAAAATATGCATATCTCTTTCCATCGGAAGGACCACTGAAAATATCAGAATATCTCACTCAAAATATCAGAATATCTCAGCCTCAAAATATCAGACTATCCCAATGAGTTTTGAAAGATAAAGTGTGAGGAAATAATGCAATTCCCTTGTACAGTAGCAGTGTTAGTTTAGGACCATGCATAAATAAAGGGTGATGATCTGGAGTTAAACCTGCGACTCTCCTTTTGATACGGCAGAGTACTCATGCTCAGTACAGAGGGCTGGCATACTGTACAATACTGCATGCAGTGCATGAAAGCCTGGTTTTATAATAAGTCTGTCTGACTGAAGCTTGGAGGGGAACAATAGGTTAGCAATAACAAGAGACTAGAGGAGCTTCTATAAGAGAACAGAGGGGCTATTTTCAATAACACTTACACTGAGGGGAGTTCTGCAGTTTACAGAATAATGATAGTTTAGTAATAACAGAGGGTTTTGTAAATCAGTTAAAGGTTATACAGAATTTTACTGTCAAATTCTCAATAACCTGTTTGGTTAATTAAATAAAGAGAATAAGTAAATAGACGTACACTGAGGAGAGGGCTGGACGGCACACTGGTGGTTACAGTTGTTGCTGAGCTTGTTGATCACTCCAGTGATGTTCTCCACCTTGCTGTCCACGATGGCCTCCACGTTCCTCATGTTGATGAGGCTTAGTTCCTCTAGACGGCCCTGCAGAGCCGTGATCTGGCCCCGTGCGTTACGCAGGCTGCTGGACATCTTGTTCATCTTCACCTGCATCTCAAACACAGAACCGCCGGTTGAGCCAGTGCCTTTGCCTTTGCCAGAACCGGTGCTAGTGCCAATGCCATCCCCATCAGGTCCTGTGTTGGTTCCCCCGTCTCCTCGTTCCTCCTTACTGGTGCTAGACTGTATTTCAAGAAACCCTGGTCCCATCCCCGTACCGGGACCCCCTGCTGCCTCCCCGCTGTCCCTCTGCAGGCTCTGGTCAGCCTGCTGCCGGCACTCCAAACAGTCCCTCTTCAGCCGGTTCACCGTCTCCTTCAGGCTCTGCAGCTCCTTCATGGTCTTCTCCAGCATCCTGAACTGCTTGGGCAGCTGGATGGTCAGTGGAGGCAGGGTGATCTGGTAGGGGCAGTCGTCCTCTTCTCCACACTGGCCAGAAGGCTTCATCCTCACAGGGCAGCCCCCTGAAACCCCTCCTGTAGCAGGCTTATCCTGGACCTTATCCCATCTCTGGGCTCCGTCTCCTGGGTCTGCTGCGGAGCTCCATGGGACTGCCAGCAGAAGAGTGGTGGAGGCCACGACACACAGCACGACCAGCCTCATGGTGTGTGTTTGACTGAGTGTGTGTGTGTGTTTGTGTGAGTGAGTGTGTGTTTCTCAGCTACGCAGTCAGAGAGAGTGAGAGCAGCGTGAGAGAGCAGCCTGCAGGAGAGTGAGCGCAGGAGACTGCCTCCTGCCTGAGATAGTTGTGTCATTAATATCAGGAGAGAGAGAGAGAGGGAGGGGTGGGTGGGAGGGGCTGTGTTGCGTAATTCCACCACTCCATACCAGCAGCAAAGTCAACCATTTAAAGAGAGAGTAGGAAGGCAGAGTTCTGACTGAGCTGCAGTCAGCCTATTTCCCTGAACAGACAAGTGAGTCAGTACAAAGGAATTAAGATACTCTCCTGTAGGTTTTCCCCATCTTGTTGTTTTGCTGTTTTGTGTTCTTGGATATTTAGCCTGAACTAGGACACTAAGCCCTTTATGAAGTGGTAGAAGTGGTCGGTTTGAGGGCCTTAGAGGGATGATACTGTCACGCCCTGACCATAGAGAGCCGTCAGGGTTCTCTATGGTGTTTTAGGTCAGGGCGTGACAAGGGGGTTATCTAGTATTTTGTATTTCTATGTTTGTTGGTGAGTATGGTTCCCAATTAAAGGCAGCTGTTTATCGTTGTCCCTAATTGGGGATCATACTTAAGTTGTCATTTGTTCCCACCTACTTTGTGGGATATTGTTTTGTGCATGTGCATGTTGCACCATTGATGTCACGTTTCCTTGTTGGTTTATTGTTTTTTTGGACGTTTCACTGCAAATAAAGATGTGGAACTCTCATCACGCTGCGCCTTGGTCCGTCCATTATCACGACCGTGACAGAATATCCCACCATTCAAGGACCAAGCAGCGTGCTCGGGAGGATAAAGTGAGTTGGACCTGGGAGGAAATCCGGGGAGGATGCGAGTCCCTTCCTTGGAGAGAATCACAGAAAGATCAGGAAGGACAGCGACGACTCCGGGGACCGGTCGCTCAGTTGGGGACCACGGTCCCGTGGTGGCTCAGTTGGTAGAGCATGGTGTTTGCAACGCCAGGGTTGTGGGTTCGATTCCCACGGGGGACCGTTACGGATAAAAAAAAATTATGAAATGTATGCACTCACTACTGTAAGTCGCTCTGGATAAGAGCATCTGCCAAATGACTAAAATGTAAAATGTAAATGTACATTTCTTTGGGGGGGGCACATGGGGTGGTCGACTGAGCAGCAGGGAGTGCCAGAGCCCGTTTGGGAGTCGGAGGAGGAATTCAAGGAAAGATAAAGAGGAAAGAGGCGGTAGCGCGGAGTATGCTGCAGCGCAGGCGTGCTGAAGAGCGTGACACCAGTCCGGTGCCATCTGCGCCGGCTCCACGCACCAGGCCTCCAGTGAGCCTTCTCAGCCCAGTACGTCCTGTGCCGGTTCCTCGCACTCGCCCTGAAGAGCGGGTCATCAGTCCGGTGCCGTCTTTGCCAGCTCCCCGCACTCGTCCTGAAGAGCCAGAGACAGCCAGGGAGGCGATGGAAAAGTTGGGAGAGAGGTGTTGTCCAGGTGTGTTCTGCACAACTTTCGACCTGAAGAGCCTGTCAGCAGTCTGGCGAGTCCTGTGCCAGCTCCCCGCACTCGCCCTGAAATGCGTGTCATCAGTCCGGTGCCACCTGTGCCGGCTCCATGCATCAGGCCTCCAGTACGCCTCCCCAGTCCGGTGCGTCCTGTGCCGGCTCCCCACACTCGCCCTGAAGAGCGTGTCATCAGTCCGGTGCCACCTGTGCCGCCTCCAGTGACGGTTCACAGTCCGGAGCTTCCAGCGACGGTTCACAGTCCGGAGCTTCCAGCGACGGTTCACAGTCCGGAGCTTCCAGCGACGGTTCACAGTCCGGAGCCTCCAGTGACGGTCATCGGCCCGGAGCTTCCAGTGACGGTCAACGGCCCGGAGCTTCCAGTGACGGTCCACGGCCCGGAGCTTCCTGCGCCAGTGCCATGGCAGGAGCCTTCCTCTGCCCAGTCCAGGCCCAGCGTCCAGTCTCGCTCCATGGCAGGAGCCTTTCTCTGCGCCGGTGCCCAGTCCCGCTCCAAGGCCGGAGCCTTCCTCCGGTGCCCAGTCCAGGCACGGCGTCCAACCCAGCTCCATGGCCGGAGCCCTCCTCTGCGCTGGTGCCCAGTCCAGGCACGGCATCCAGTACCGCTCCAAGGCCGGAGCCTTCCTCTGTGCCGATGCCCAGTCCAGGCACGGCATTCAGCCCAGCGCCATGGCCGGATCCGGGGTCTGGGCGGGGGCCAAGATCCGCACCGGAGCCGCCACCGACACTAGTCACCCCCCCTACCCTCCCCATTTGGTTTCAGGTTTTGCGTCCGGAGTCCACACCTTGGGGGGGGGGGGGGTACTGTCACACCCTGACCGTAGAGAGCCCTTGGTTCTCTATGGTGTTGTAGGTCAGGGCGTGACTAAGGGGTGTTCTAGTCGATTTATTTCTATGTTTGGGATTGAGTATGGTTCCCAATTAGAGGCAGCTGATGATCGTTGTCTCTAATTGGGGATCATACTTAAGGTGTCCTTGTTCCACCTGCTTTCGTGGGATATTGTTTTGTGTGAGTGCATTCAGCACCACGTAGTTCACGTTCGTTGTATGTTTATTGTTTTTTGTTTAAGTTTTCACTGCTAATAAAGATGTGGAACTCAACACACGCTGCGCCTTGGTCCGTCCGTTATCACGACCGTGACAGATACTAGATCACCTGAACAGAGAGAAAGGCTATGGTCCTGCAGTGCACTTGTTTTATCTCCAAGCTCCAATCTCAGTGTTACTGTGGATCAACGCCAATGTTTCTCTTTCCTTCTTAACTCTGGTCTCGTTGCCATGCCAGTTTTAGATTTAATGTATGAATATGACATCACCACAACTCTAATGTCTGAGAAAAGATCATTTGTATACAGAGCATCTTCTCTCTGCCACGACGAGTTGTTCGCTTTTCCTACTGACAGATTCAGTTTGTGGTGGGTTGTGGGATACCTGTAAAATGGGCTATAGCTTTTCACAAGCCGGAAGTCATTCACGCTATATTATTCCACAGTATGATGTTTCATTCAGGATTAGTCATATTGAAAGTGATGCAATATTTGCAATTCAAACCCTCTATTGAAACTCACGTTATACACCTTAGTTTTGGGTCAAAGGTGAGATGACATTAGAGCCGTGAAAGATAAACATAACAGCTCAAATCCTGTAGCAGGCTGAAACTGGCAGTGTCACAGGGCTCTGTGTGGTGGCGGTCATGGGTCAACGTCAGCCATCTTGTGATCAGGAAGTATTGTCCCTCTGAGCCAGACGGGCTACACATTAACAAGTCCTCCTCACCTGCAGGAAAAGCACTTGACTTTACGAATAAAGTGACTGTTATTGTTATTTCTAGGATATCTATGGAATAGTCTACTGTTCATGACTCATCCTTATGAATATTGTAACTGTCTGGAACTCTATATAACTGATAGGGTAACTGTTTTTGTTGTTGTTGAGAATTGAAACTTTTCAACTATCCATTCCTTTAAGTGGCTCCCAGCCACTGAACAAGAAACTGTCTTTAATTTTTACAGAGGAATTGAAAACCATAGACCTTATAATTTACCTATTCCATGTTGGTTGAGCAGAACTGTCAGGGTTACAGTACCAACCTGGTTCTCATCTCTAACAGACAGAACTGTCAGGGTTACAGTACCAACCAGGCCTGGTTCTCATCTCTAACAGACAGAACTGTCAGGGTTACAGTACCAACCAGGCCTGGTTCTCATCTCTAACAGACAGAACTGTCAGGGTTACAGTACCAACCAGGCCTGGATCTCATCTCTAACAGACAGAACTGTCAGGGTTACAGTACCAACCAGGCCTGGTTCTCATCTCTAACAGACAGAACTGTCAGGGTTACAGTACCAACCAGGCCTGGTTCTCATCTCTAACAGACAGAACTGTCAGGGTTACAGTACCAACCAGGCCTGGATCTCATCTCTAACAGACAGAACTGTCAGGGTTACAGTACCAACCAGGCCTGGATCTCATCTCTAACAGACAGAACTGTCAGGGTTACAGTACCAACCAGGCCTGGTTCTCATCTCCAACAGACAGAACTGTCAGGGTTACAGTACCAACCAGGCCTGGATCTCATCTCTAACAGACAGAACTGTCAGGGTTACAGTACCAACCAGGCCTGGATCTCATCTCTAACAGACAGAACTGTCAGGGTTACAGTACCAACCAGGCCTGGTTCTCATCTCTAACAGACAGAACTGTCAGGGTTACAGTACCAACCAGGCCTGGATCTCATCTTTAACAGACAGAACTGTCAGGGTTACAGTACCAACCAGGCCTGGTTCTCATCTCCAACAGACAGAACTGTCAGGGTTACAGTACCAATCTATTCCTGTAGTCCTATGTGTGTCTCTATACCTGTAGTCCTATGTGTGTCTCTATACCTGTAGTCCTATGTGTCTCTATACCTGTAGTCCTATGTGTGTCTCTATACCTGTAGTCCTATGTGTGTCTCTATACCTGTAGTCCTATGTGTCTCTATACCTGTAGTCCTATGTGTGTCTCTATACCTGTAGTCCTATGTGTGTCTCTATACCTGTAGTCCTATGTGTGTCTCTATACCTGTAGTCCTATGTGTCTCTATACCTGTAGTCCTATGTGTGTCTCTATACCTGTAGTCCTATGTGTCTCTATACCTGTAGTCCTATGTGTGTCTCTATACCTGTAGTCCTGTGTGTGTTTCTATACCTGTAGTCCTATGTGTGTCTCTATATCTGTAGTCCTATGTGTGTCTCTATACCTGTAGTCCTATGTGTGTCTCTATACCTGTAGTCCTATGTGTGTCTCTATGCCTGTAGTCCTATGTGTCTCTATACCTGTAGTCCTATGTGTCTCTCTATACCTGTAGTCCTATGTGTCTCTATACCTGTAGTCCTATGTGTTTCTATACCTGTAGTCCTATGTGTGTCTCTATACCTGTAGTCCTATGTGTCTCTATACCTGTAGTCCTATGTGTCTCTATACCTGTAGTCCTATGTGTGTCTCTATACCTGTAGTCCTGTGTGTGTCTCTATACCTGTAGTCCTGTGTGTGTCTCTATACCTGTAGTCCTATGTGTCTCTATACCTGTAGTCCTGTGTGTGTCTCTATACCTGTAGTCCTATGTGTGTCTCTATACCTGTAGTCCTATGTGTGTCTATACCTGTAGTCCTATGTGTCTCTATACCTGTAGTCTTATGTGTGTCTCTATACCTGTAGTCCTGTGTGTGTCTCTATACCTGTAGTCCTGTGTGTGTCTCTATACCTGTAGTCCTATGTGTGTCTATACCTGTAGTCCTATGTGTCTCTATACCTGTAGTCTTATGTGTGTCTCTATACCTGTAGTCCTATGTGTCTCTATACCTGTAGTCCTATGTGTGTCTCTATACCTGTAGTCCTATGTGTCTCTATACCTGTAGTCCTGTGTGTCTCTATACCTGTAGTCCTATGTGTCTCTATACCTGTAGTCCTATGTGTGTCTCTATACCTGTAGTCCTATGTGTCTCTATACCTGTAGTCCTATGTGTGTCTCTATACCTGTAGTCCTATGTGTGTCTCTATACCTGTAGTCCTATGTGTCTCTATACCTGTAGTCCTATGTGTGTCTCTATTCCTGTAGTCCTATGTGTCTCTATACCTGTAGTCCTATGTGTGTCTCTATTCCTGTAGTCCTATGTGTGTCTCTATTCCTGTAGTCCTATGTATCTCTATACCTGTAGTCCTATGTGTGTCTCTATACCTGTAATCCTATGTATCTCTATACCTGTAGTCCTATGTGTGTCTCTATTCCTGTAGTCCTATGTATCTCTATACCTGTAGTCCTATGTGTGTCTTTATACCTGTAGTCCTATGTGTCTCTATACCTGTAGTCCTATGTGTGTCTCTATACCTGTAGTCCTATGTGTGTCTCTATACCTGTAGTCCTATGTGTCTCTATACCTGTAGTCCTATGTGTGTCTCTATTCCTGTAGTCCTATGTGTCTCTATACCTGTAGTCCTATGTGTGTCTCTATTCCTGTAGTCCTATGTGTGTCTCTATTCCTGTAGTCCTATGTATCTCTATACCTGTAGTCCTATGTGTGTCTCTATACCTGTAATCCTATGTATCTCTATACCTGTAGTCCTATGTGTGTCTCTATTCCTGTAGTCCTATGTGTGTCTCTATACCTGTAGTCCTATGTGTGTCTCTATACCTGTAATCCTATGTATCTCTATACCTGTAGTCCTATGTGTGTCTCTATACCTGTAGTCCTATGTGTGTCTCAATACCTGTAGTCCTATGTGTCTCTATACCTGTAGTCCTATGTGTCTCTATACCTGTAGTCCTATGTGTCTCTATACCTGTAGTCCTATGTGTGTCTCTATACCTGTAGTCCTATGTGTCTCTATACCTGTAGTCCTATGTGTCTCTCTATACCTGTAGTCCTATGTGTCTCTATACCTGTAGTCCTATGTGTCTCTATACCTGTAGTCCTATGTGTGTCTCTATACCTGTAGTCCTATGTGTGTCTCTATACCTGTAGTCCTATGTGTCTCTATACCTGTAGTCCTATGTGTCTCTCTATTCCTGTAGTCCTATGTGTGTCTCTATACCTGTAGTCCTATGTGTCTCTATACCTGTAGTCCTATGTGTCTCTATACCTGTAGTCCTATGTGTCTCTATACCTGTAGTCCTATGTGTGTCTCTATACCTGTAGTCCTGTGTGTGTCTCTATACCTGTAGTCCTATGTGTCTCTATACCTGTAGTCCTGTGTGTGTCTCTATACCTGTAGTCCTGTGTGTCTCTATACCTGTAGTCCTATGTGTGTCTATACCTGTAGTCCTATGTGTCTCTATACCTGTAGTCTTATGTGTGTCTCTATACCTGTAGTCCTGTGTGTGTCTCTATACCTGTAGTCCTGTGTGTGTCTCTATACCTGTAGTCCTATGTGTCTCTATACCTGTAGTCCTATGTGTCTCTATACCTGTAGTCTTATGTGTGTCTCTATACCTGTAGTCCTATGTGTCTCTATACCTGTAGTCCTATGTGTGTCTCTATACCTGTAGTCCTATGTGTCTCTATACCTGTAGTCCTGTGTGTCTCTATACCTGTAGTCCTATGTGTCTCTATACCTGTAGTCCTATGTGTGTCTCTATACCTGTAGTCCTATGTGTCTCTATACCTGTAGTCCTATGTGTGTCTCTATACCTGTAGTCCTATGTGTGTCTCTATACCTGTAGTCCTATGTGTCTCTATACCTGTAGTCCTATGTGTCTCTATACCTGTAGTCCTATGTGTGTCTCTATTCCTGTAGTCCTATGTGTCTCTATACCTGTAGTCCTATGTGTGTCTCTATTCCTGTAGTCCTATGTATCTCTATACCTGTAGTCCTATGTGTGTCTCTATACCTGTAATCCTATGTGTCTCTATACCTGTATGACTCATTAACCTCTTGATGCAGGGTGTGCAACCATTCCCAGGTAAATAATACATTATTCTATACCTTCGTTATTCTCCATTTTCCTTTTAAGACATGGGGTTTCCAGTAAACTTGCAGCGCTCTGATAAACTGTAATGAGATGAATCCAAAGTATCAGTTATTTTATGGCAGCTGTAGCTCCCCGGTGAGATGAAGTCATTATAACAGATCACAGTGTGGTAGTGCACTCTGATCTGAGACAATCACCTAAAACATCAGTGATGCACAAACGTGTTGGCAGCTTGATGTGTCTTTCATCATTCCAACCATCACAGCCTGGCTCTGTGAAGATCAGCTGGATAAAGATACTTCAAGACTGGAAGAGTTTTCTCGCTGAATAGCAACTGAATTGCGTTTACGGATATGGATTTCTGTTTTTGTTCCTTTGTAGTTGAAGCAAACCCAGATGTTCTGTAGCATTGGCACGGTGATAAACACTATAGAGAGGTGGGGGGAGGTGGGGTGGGGGGGGGGGGTGTAAACAACAGACTGGTTTACAGCCACTGGAACCATCTAATCTCTGTGGTTGAGCTTTTATTTGACATGTGCAAGGAGAGCTAATCGCTCTGTGGTCAGATGGAGAGACATGGATGGCTTCCCAGATGCTGATTCGGGTCCAAGGCTTTAGGCAGATGATTATTGAAAGAAGGATTTTGTTCTCTTGTAGCTGTTCTCTACTGGGAAGATCAGCGGGACCAAAGCAGCGAAGCTCAAAGCCAGTTTCAGCCTGCTCCATGACACCTTGAAAAGGTAACTGATCTCATCTCTCCCTGTCCATAGACACTCCTTACATGTTTACATGGATAACACAAGCCACTCTGTATGAGGACTGGACTGCACCTGTGCCATATTATTGACCCATCAGTACCTGTTTAAAATGACCCATCAGTACCTGTTTAAAATGACCCATCAGTACCTGTTTAAAATGACCCATTAGTACCTGTTTAAAATGACCCATCAGTACGTGTTTAAAATGACCCATCACTACCTGTTTAAAATGACCCATCAGTACCTGTATACACTGAGTATACAAAACATTATGAACATTATATTGTTTCCATGACAGACTGACCATGTGAATCCAGGTGAAAGATATGATCCCTTATTGACCTCACCTGTTAAATCCACTTCATTCAGTGTAGATGAAGGGGAGGAGACAGGTTAAAGAAGGATTTCTAAACCTTGAGACAACTGAGACATGGATTGTGTGTGTGCCATTCAGAGGGTGAATGGGCAAGACAAAATATTGAAGTGCCTTTGAACAGGGTCTGGTAGTAGGTACCAGGCACACCGGTTGTGTCAAGAACTGCAAGGCTGCTGGGTTTTTCACTCCTCAACAGTTTCCTGTGTGTATCAAGAATGGTCCACCACCCAAAGGACATCCAGCCAACTTGACAGAACTGTAGGAAGCATTGGAGTCAACATGGGCCAGCATCCCTGTGGAACACTTGACACCATGTACAGTCCATGCCCCGACACATTGAGGCTGTTCTGAGGGCAAAAGGGGGTGTAACTCAATATTGGGAAGGTGATCTTATTGTTTTGTAGACTCAGTGTATAACTACCCTCGGACACCCAGTTGAGGTGAAAGTCTGTGACAGAGGCTAGTCCCTACCAGCATCTGTGTCTGTGTACCACTAGGACCTGTGTGATTCCCCTCCTACCTGAGGGTGATGAGCTGAGTCAGCTGACCACATCTCTGCCCTGTCATATGACCCATCAGTACCTGTGTCTGTCTGTGACTCCCATCTCCCCACCCCAACTCTCAGCAGTCAGAGATCTGGCTGTGTCCTGTGTCTGTCTGTGACTCCCATCTCCCCACCCCAACTCTCAGCAGTCAGAGATCTGGCTGTGTCCTGTGTCTGTCTGTGACTATCATCTCCCCACCCCAACTCTCAGCAGTCAGAGATCTGGCTGTGTCCTGTGTCTGTTTGTGACTCCCATCTCCCCACCCCAGCTCTCAGCAGTCAGAGATCTGTCTGTGTCTGTCTGTGACTCCCATCTCCCCACCCCAGCTCTCAGCAGTCAGAGATCTGGCTGTGTCCTGTGTCTGTCTGTGACTCTCATCTCCCCACCCCAGCTCTCAGCAGTCAGAGATCTGGCTGTGTCTGTCTGTGACTCCCATCTCCCCACCCCAGCTCTCAGCAGTCAGAGATCTGTCTGTGTCCGTCTGTGACTCCCATCTCCCCACCCCAGCTCTCAGCAGTCAGAGATCTGTCTGTGTCTGTCTGTGACTCCCATCTCCCCACCCCAGCTCTCAGCAGTCAGATATCTGGCTGTGTCCTGTGTCTGTCTGTGACTCCCATCTCCCCACCCCAGCTCTCAGCAGTCAGAGATCTGTCTGTGTCTGTCTGTGACTCCCATCTCCCCACCCCAGCTCTCAGCAGTCAGAGATCTGTCTGTGTCTGTCTGTGACTCCCATCTCCCCACCCCAGCTCTCAGCAGTCAGATCTGTCTGTGTCTGTCTGTGACTCCCATCTCCCCACCCCAGCTCTCAGCAGTCAGAGATCTGTCTGTGTCTGTCTGTGACTCCCATCTCCCCACCCCAGCTCTCAGCAGTCAGAGATCTGGCTGTGTCCTGTGTCTGTCTGTGACTCCCATCTCCCCACCCCAGCTCTCAGCAGTCAGAGATCTGGCTGTGTCCTGTGTCTGTCTGTGACTCCCATCTCCCCACCCCAGCTCTCAGCAGTCAGAGATCTGGCTGTGTCCTGTGTCTGTCTGTGACTCCCATCTCCCCACCCCAGCTCTCAGCAGTCAGAGATCTGGCTGTGTCTGTCTGTGACTCCCATCTCCCCACCCCAGCTCTCAGCAGTCAGAGATCTGGCTGTGTCCTGTGTCTGTCTGTGACTCCCATCTCCCCACCCCAGCTCTCAGCAGTCAGAGATCTGTCTGTGTCTGTCTGTGACTATCATCTCCCCACCCCAGCTCTCAGCAGTCAGAGATCTGGCTGTGTCTGTCTGTGACTCCCATCTCCCCACCCCAGCTCTCAGCAGTCATTGATCTGGCTGTGTCCTGTGTCTGTCTGTGACTCCCATCTCCCCACCCCAGCTCTCAGCAGTCAGAGATCTGGCTGTGTCCTGCGTCTGTCTGTGACTCCCATCTCCCCACCCCAGCTCTCAGCAGTCAGAGATCTGGCTGTGTCTGTCTGTGACTCCCATCTCCCCACCCCAGCTCTCAGCAGTCAGAGATCTGTCTGTGTCTGTCTGTGACTCCCATCTCCCCACCCCAGCTCTCAGCAGTCAGAGATCCGGCTGTGTCTGTCTGTGACTCCCATCTCCCCACCCCAGCTCTCAGCAGTCAGAGATCTGTCTGTGTCTGTCTGTGACTCCCATCTCCCCACCCCAGCTCTCAGCAGTCAGAGATCTGGCTGTGTCTGTGACTCCCATCTCCCCACCCCAGCTCTCAGCAGTCATTGATCTGGCTGTGTCCTGTGTCTGTCTGTGACTCCCATCTCCCCACCCCAGCTCTCAGCAGTCAGAGATCTGGCTGTGTCCTGCGTCTGTCTGTGACTCCCATCTCCCCACCCCAGCTCTCAGCAGTCAGAGATCTGGCTGTGTCTGTCTGTGACTCCCATCTCCCCACCCCAGCTCTCAGCAGTCAGAGATCTGTCTGTGTCTGTCTGTGACTCCCATCTCCCCACCCCAGCTCTCAGCAGTCAGAGATCTGGCTGTGTCCTGTGTCTGTCTGTGACTCCCATCTCCCCACCCCAGCTCTCAGCAGTCAGAGATCTGGCTGTGTCCTGTGTCTGTCTGTGACTCCCATCTCCCCACCCCAGCTCTCAGCAGTCAGAGATCTGGCTGTGTCCTGTGTCTGTCTGTGACTCCCATCTCCCCACCCCAGCTCTCAGCAGTCAGAGATCTGGCTGTGTCTGTCTGTGACTCCCATCTCCCCACCCCAGCTCTCAGCAGTCAGAGATCTGGCTGTGTCCTGTGTCTGTCTGTGACTCCCATCTCCCCACCCCAGCTCTCAGCAGTCAGAGATCTGTCTGTGTCTGTCTGTGACTATCATCTCCCCACCCCAGCTCTCAGCAGTCAGAGATCTGGCTGTGTCTGTCTGTGACTCCCATCTCCCCACCCCAGCTCTCAGCAGTCAGAGATCTGTCTGTGTCCTGTGTCTGTCTGTGACTCCCATCTCCCCACCCCAGCTCTCAGCAGTCAGAGATCTGTCTGTGTCCTGTGTCTGTCTGTGACTCCCATCTCCCCACCCCAGCTCTCAGTAGTCAGAGATCTGTCTGTGTCTGTCTGTGACTCCCATCTCCCCACCCCAGCTCTCAGCAGTCAGAGATCTGGCTGTGTCTGTCTGTGACTCCCATCTCCCCACCCCAGCTCTCAGCAGTCAGAGATCTGGCTGTGTCTGTCTGTGACTCCCATCTCCCCACCCCAGCTCTCAGCAGTCAGAGATCTGTCTGTGTCTGTCTGTGACTCCCATCTCCCCACCCCAGCTCTCAGCAGTCAGAGATCCGGCTGCTGCAGGAGGCCAAGCGGTTCAGAGCAGAGCTGGAGCGCCAGCAGAAAGAGCTGGAGAAGGCTGAGCAGTTCCCTGAGGGGCCAGACACAGAGGTCAGCCGCATGAGACAGCAGCTCCTCAAGTTCCACAACGACCTGCGACAGGCAGAGGAGAGGGACTACCAGATGAACTACCAGCTAGAGTGGTGAGGACACACACACTGACTAGAGCCTAGCGTAGAGAGAGAGAGATATAGTCTGTCTGTCTGTCTGTCTGTCTGTCTGTGCATGTGTGTGTCTGTCTATGTGTGTCTGTCTGTCTGTCTATGTGTGTCTGTCTGTCTGTCTGTCTGTCTGTCTGTCTGTCTGTCTGTCTGTCTGTCTGTCTGTCTGTCTGTCTGTCTGTCTGTCTGTCTGTCTGTCTGTCTGTCTGTCTGTCTGTCTGTCTGTCTGTGTGTGTGTGTGTGTGTGTGTGTGTGTGTGTGTGTGTGTCTATCTGTGTGTGTGTGTCTGTCTGTCTATGTGTGCCTGTCTGTCGGTCTGTCTGTGTGTCTGTCTGTGTCTGTCTCTGTCTGAGGTTAAGGGTAGGCCCAGCTCTTGAGCCATTTGTTTAGTCCTGTCAGTCCTGGAAGTGGTACGTGCGGCATGTAGCCTAGGGGTAAGAGCGTTGGGCCAGTAACTGAAAGGTTGCTAGTTCGAATCCCTTAGCGACAAGGTGAAACATCTGCCATTGTGCCCTTGACAAGGCACTTAACCCTAATTGCTCCAGGGTTGCTGTTGATAATGGCTGACCCTGCATGTGACCCCACTCTCTGAGGGTGTCTGAGGGGGATATGCAATAAACACATTTCCATTTCACACACGTGTATAATGAAACAGGACAAATATAACCCACCAAATGATTCATTATTATTAGGTGTGCCTCTGGCTCTAGCCAGCTTCACTAGTCTCCTCCACTTGTTCTCAACAACACTCCTGTCCTTGTGTCTGAAAGGTCAAGCACGCCTCCGAAACACAGCACGGAAAAGAACGCTGCTGTCCTCTCTCTGCACAACACACACACACACACACAGTTAAACTGAAAGGCCACAGAAAGGCCATTGGAACATTGCTTAGCAACTGATGAAACAAGCTTGTGTAAAAAACATAGAAAGAGGACATGAAAGGAAAGATCTCTTCATCAGTCATTTAATCAGCAGGGACTAGAATACGGCTATGGCTGTCCCAAATGGCAGCCTATTCCCTATATAATGCACTACATTAGACCAGGGACCATAGGGCTCTGGTCAAAAGTAGGGCACTACATAGGGATTAGGGTACCATTTGAGACGCACACTATGATTCACCAGGGATGGGGCCTAGAACAGATTGTTCCTGAAGATATGACCTTCATATCAGTGGGTAAATGATATTCACATTGTTCCTGAAGATATGACCTTCATATCAGTGGGTAAATGATATTCACATTGTTCCTGAAGATATGACATTTGTATCTGTGGCTAGATGTTGTTCCTATTGTTAAGATGAGAAGGCCTACAGCAGTAATTGAAATATGAGGCTAAATGAAAACCATTGCTTACATTGCATTCTGACTAGATGTTGTAATGAACTCTGCTGTCTCTTGTTGTATATTATCTTGTGGATGTGTATAGCTCTGACAGTCCGTTTGGCAGCCTCCTCTCTTCCTCTGGAGAACTACCCTCCATACGACAGACAGATGCTCACTGGGAAGACATGTCTTTAGATGTGCAATGTTAAGCCCTTGATCACAAGCCAGACAGATAGACAGGAATTCAACTGTCAGTCATTTTAGCTTCAAATGCAGTATTTACAGATTACCAGGAAGCAACACAAGTGCTGTGAAAGTAGTGAAAGTAGCCTGGAGGGATGTCTATTCACACAGCAATTTCTCACTGAGGATATTTTATAAGTGTCAGGAATGTAATATCTACCCCTGGACTTAAATATCTGAACCCTGTCAACAGTTGAACTCAGTTGAACATTTCACATAGTTGCAACCACTGACAAACCAGTGTTTTACTCAGATGTTGCCAAGAAACTCAGAATTTGACCAACACTTTTCTAAAAGCAGTACATATTTTCAGTATGGCTACAGGGCTATATTTCCCTGCCTCTTTATCAACTGTGTTACAGTAGAACCCTGGTCATCTGTCCTCCTCCACTGTGTTAGGGGTTTGAGCTAAGGTCTAGGCAAGGTTACTTGAGGATATTGCACAGCCACTTGTTTCCTAAGCTTGTCGTGAACGTTGGTCACTTTTGCATCTCTGTGTTTCTGAGAATTTGTGTTCAAGTTCCTTCCTCTTGTTCCTTCCTCTAAATCAGGGGTGTCAACATCATTCCATGGAGTTCCTAGTGTCTGTGGGTTTTAGGTTTTTCTTTTCAGTTAAGCCCTAGACAACCAGGTGAGGGGAGTTCCTTACTAATGACCTTAATTCTTACTAGTGACCTTAATTCATCAGTCAAGTACAAGTGAAAACCTGCAGACACTCGGCCCTACGTGGAAGGAGACGTGCTGGAAGTGATGCCGTGTCTGTTTACAGTCTCACAGAAGAGAAGCTTTGCCTGGAGAAAGATTATGAGACTCAACCCAAACCAGTTGTAAGTATCTCAGTGCAACAGTCACAGATTTATCTCCCGTTGATAGTCATTCACATGTCCCATCATACACCTGGCACCACAGCATGACATTCCTTCATGTCACCTGCAGTAGTAAATCACTCATTTAGAAGCAGAGAGATGACACACACACAGTGAGAGCACAGAGAAACAGACGGTGTCTTTGCTGCGAGGCATCCTTGTCAAAATGCTTGATTGATGAGGCTGGCTTCTTGACGGTTCAGTCTCCTCATTGTCATTGGGTTGTGGTACCATACATGCCTCTGTGTCTACCACTAAGAGAGGCCCGATCATTGATCTAATGATATTTTACATTACTCCTTTAATGAACTTTTTACTACAGTTGCTTTGGTTACAGTTATACAGTAATTACTTTTTAACACCCAGTAAAGCAACACTATAATCACATGGATGTATATGATCAGATTCCCAGAATCTGTCACAACCCAGCTATTAGCTTTGATATTCCCTTCAAATAGCTGGCACAGTACTGTGTGTGTGTGTGTGTGTGTGTGTGTGTGTGTGTGTGTGTGTGTGTGTGTGTGTGTGTGTGTGTGTGTGTGTGTGTGTGTGCGTGTGCGTGCCCATGGTTTGCACTTGCATGAATGTGTATTTGTGTCAATGTTGATGTATTTTGTATGTCCCATAAGCCATTGCTCCTGGTGTGTCCTCAGGAGCTGGAGAAGCGTGCGAAGGCCCTGAAGGACAGCAGTGAGGAGCTGAGGAAGGAGGTGTCTCAGAGGAGACAGGAGATACACAGCCTGCTGGAGGACATGGAGGCCAGACACAAACTGATGACCAGGGAGCAGAGAGAACTGGACCACAAGAAGGACATCATAGTAAACAACCAGGTGACAGGTTGGAGGGGGCACAAGGGGTGGCAGAGGGGGGGCAGAGGGGGGGCAGAGGTGGCGGCAGGGGGTGGCGGCAGAGGGTGGCGGCAGAGGGGGGGCAGAGGGTGGCAGCAGAGGGTGGCAGCAGAGGGGTGGTAGAGGGGTGGTAGAGAGTGGTAGAGAGTTGTAGAGGGGTGGTAGAGGGGTGGTAGAGAGTGGCGGAGGGGTGGTAGAGAGGTGGTAGAGGGGTGGTAGAGAGGTGGTAGAGGGGTGGTAGAGAGTGGTAGAGGGGTGGTAGAGGGGTGGTAGAGGGTGGTAGAGGGTGGTAGCGGGTGGTAGAGAGTGGCGGAGGGGTGGCAGAGGGGTGGTAGAGGGTGGTAGAGAGTGGTAGAGGGTGGTAGAGGGGTGGTAGAGGGGTGGTAGAGAGTGGCGGAGGTGTGGTAGAGAGTGGTAGAGGGGTGGTAGAGGGGTGGTAGAGAGTGGCGGAGGTGTGGTAGAGAGTGGTAGAGGGGTGGTAGAGAGGTGGTAGAGGGTGGTAGAGGGTGGCAGAGGGGTGGTAGAGAGTGGTAGAGGGTGGTAGAGGGGTGGTAGAGGGGTGGTAGAGGGTGGTAGAGGGTCAGTCTTGTGTTTAAAACACCATAGAGAAGGGCATTATATAAAACCATTGAAGTAGAAGAGCTCATTAGTTTTTCTATAATGTCCTTCTCTATGGTGTGTTGTCTTGTGTCACCAGGCTGAGTTGGCCCAGCTTCTGTCTGTACCTGGCCAGCTGGGGAAGGAGATTGAGAGGATCAACAGGAAAAATATGTACGTAAGATGTGGCTGGCTATGAATTCATGTACTGGTGATGTGCTATACATAACCTTCATAACTAACTCTGTAGCTACTAAAGCAGGAAGTAAGGCCATGGTCATGAGTCATGGAAGGGAGACTCCCAACATAAATCTTGATCCAGTCCACAGTTGTTTGGGGCACCTACCAAGAGTAAATGGCTAACCCTACAGACCAATGTCTCTATGTCAAAACTGGCTGGAATGACATCTTTGCAGGCTGTTTTGCTCGCTGGGTTAAGCCTACAGTCTACCAGCCTGGTGTAATGTATGTCTTCCTCTGTGGTGGCCAGGGAGGTTGAGAAAAGTAAGGCGGCCCTGGACGAGCAGCTGTCTGAGGTGACGGCTCTGCAGAAGATGACGGAGGCCCGCTGTCGCTCCCTGGAGGAGGAGAAGAGGGAGGTGAGGAGGCAGGTGGAGGGGTGCAGGGCACACCTGGAGGCTGCCGAGAGGGAACACAGCATGCTGCAGAAAGAGCAGGAGATGACCAAGGAGAAGGAGGTCATTATGATGGGACAGAGGTACAGGACTGGCTGCAGACAATGTCCATGTATCTAGAGCAGCATCTGTATGCAGCGATAGTACATACAGTTGAAGTCGGAAGTTTACATACACCTTAGCCAGATACATTTAAACTCAGTTTTTCACAATTCCTGACATTTAATCCAAATAAAAATTCCCTGTCTTAGGTCAGTTAGGATCACCACTTTATTTTTAGAATGTGAAATATCAGAATAAGAGTAGAGATAATTATTTATTTCAGCGTTCATTTCTTTCATCACATTCCCAGTGGGTCAGACGTTTACATACACTCAATTAGTATTTGCTAGCATTGCTTTTAAATTATTTAACTTGGGTCAAACGTTTTTGGTAGCCCACAATAAGTTGGGGGAATTTTGGCCCATTCCTCCTGACAGAGCTGGTGTAGCTGAATCAGGTTTGTAGGCCTCCTTGCTTGCACACGCTTTTTCAGTTCTGCCCACAAATTTTCTATAGGATTGAGGTCCTATTGAGGTCAGGGCTTTGTGATGGCCACTCCAATACCTTGACTTTGTTGTACTTAAGCCATTTTGCCACAACTTTGGAAGTATGCTTGGGGTTATTGTCCATTTGGAAGACCCATTTGCGACCAAGCTTTAACTTCCTTGCTGATGTCTTGAGATGTTGCTTCAATATATCCACATAATTTTCCATCCTCATGATGCCATCTATTTTGTGAACTGCACCAGTCCCTCCTGCAGCAAAGCACCCCCCCAACATGATGCTGCCACCCCTGTGCTTCACGGTTGGGATGGTGTTCTTCGGCTTGCAAGCCTCCCCCTTTTTCCTCCAAACTTAACCTTTTGAGTACCCCTGGAAAATCAGAGCGCCAAATTCAAAACAGCTAAAATCTCATAATTCCATTTTCTCAAACAATCAACTATTTTACACCATTTTAAAGATAAGACTCTCGTTAATCCAACCACATTGTCCGATTTCAAAAAGGCTTTACGGAGAAAGCATACAATTAGATTATGTTAGGACATAAACTCCACAAGAAAAACCACACAGCCATTTCCAAGCAACTAGATGCATCACAAAAACCAAAAGTACAGCTAAAATATTCACTAACCTTTGATGATCTTCATCAGATGGCACTCATAGGACTTCATGTTACACAATACATGTATGTTTTGCTCGATAAAGTTGATATTTATATCCAAAAACCCCATTTTACATTGGCTCATAATGTTCAGAAATGTTTTCCCTCCAAACCCCCCTTTGAATGAGCCTTGAGCACACATATTACAGAAATACTCATCATAAACTTTGATCAATATACAAGTGTTATGCACAGAATTATAGATAGACTTCTCCTAAATGCTACCGCTTTGTCAGATTTCAAAAAAGGTTCACGGCGAAAGCACAATTTGCAATAATCTGAGTACAGCCCAGAAGACACCAACAACTAGCAAACAAAAACCCACCATCTTGGAATCAATAAAACTAAGAAATTACATTATAAATATTCACTTACCTTTGATTATCTTCATCAGAAGGCACTCCCAGAATCCCCAGCTCCACAATAAATGTTCGATAAAGTTCATATTTATGTCCAAATACATCCATTTTGTTTGCGCGTTAGGTTCACTATCCAAATCCATAACGCGCGTGCTTACTTAGTCCAGACGAAAAGTCAAAAAAGTTATACTACAGTTTGTAGAAACATGTCAAATGATGTATAGAATCAATCTTTAGGTTGTTTTTAACATATATCTTCAATACAATTCCAACCGGACCTATCCGTTCTCTTTGGGAGTGAATATGAACTCAGCTCGCTCCCAAGTCCTTGCGTGTGACTGAGCCCATGCCTTATAATGGGACACCTACTTCCCTGGGCTGTTATTCCCTTCAAATTCACCATAGAATCCTCAAACAAGGTTCTAAAGACTGTTGACAGCAAGTGGAAGCCTTTGGAAGTGCAACATGACCCCGTAAAGACTACAAATTCAATAGACAATGGTTTGAAAAAGTACAATCCTCAGATTTCCCACTTCCCAGTTGGATTGTTCTCAAGTTTTTGCCTGCCATATGAGTTCTGTTATACTCACAGACATCATTCAAACAGTTTTAGAAACTTCAGAGTGTTTTCTATCCAAATCTACTAATAATATGCATATCTTAGTTTCTGGGCCTGAGAAGCAGGCTGTTTAATTTGGGTACGTTTTTCATCCGGCCGTGAAAATACTGCTCCCTGTCCCGAAGAGGATAACGATGGTTATTATAGCCAAACAGTTATATTTTTGTTTCATCAGACCAGAGGACATTTCTCCAAAAAGTATGATCTTTGTCCCATGTGCAGTTGCAAACCGTAGCCTGGCTTTTTTATGGCGGTTTTGGAGCAGTGGCTTCTTCCTTGCTGAGCGGCCTTTCAGGTTATGTCGATATAGGACTTGTTTTACTGTCGATATAGATCATTTTGTACCCTTTTCCTTCAGCATCTTCACAAGGTTCTTTGCTGTTGTTCTGGGATTGATTTGCACTTTTCGCACCAAAGTACGTTCATCTCTAGGAGACAGAACGCGTCTCCTTCCTGAGCGGTATGACAGCTGCGTGGTCCCATGGTGTTTATACTTGCGTACTATTGTTTGTACAGATGAACGTGGTTCCTTCAGGCCAAGGATGAACCAGACTTGTGGTCTCCAATTTTTTTGTCTGAGGTCTTGGCTGATTTCTTTTGATTTTCCCGTGATGTCAAGCAAAGAGGCACTGAGTTTGAAGGTAGGCCTTGAAATACATCCACAGGTACACCTCCAATTGACTCAAATGATGTCAATTAGCCTATCAGAAGCTTCTAAAGCCGTGACATCATTTTCTGGAATTTTCCAAGCTGTTTAAAGGCACGGTCAACTTAGTGTATGTAAACTTCTGACCCACTGGAATTGTGATACAATGAATAATAAGTGAAATAATCTGTCTGTAAACAATTGTTGGAAAAATTACTTGTGTCATGCACAAAGTAGATGTCCTAACCGACTTGCCAAAACTATAGTTTGTTAACAAGAAATTTGTAGATATAAAGGCACAAGGCGAGACCCAAATGCAGACACAGGAGGCAGATGGTTGGAGTCTTACAATGTTTATTAATCCAAAGGAGTAGGCAAGAGAATGGTCGTGGACAGGCAAATAGATCAAAACCAGATCAGAGTTCAGGAGGTACAGAGTGGCAGACAGGCTCGTGGTCAAGGCAGGCAGAATGGTCAGGCAGGCGGGTACAAAGTCCAGAAACAGGCAAGGGTCAAAACCAGGACGACTAGAAAAAGGAGAAATGCAAAAAGCAGGAGAACGGGAAAACAGCTGGTTGACTTGACTAAACATACAAGACGAACTGGCACAGAGAGGCAGGAAACACAGGGATAAATACACTGGGGAAAACCGCTGGTTGACTTGGAAACATACAAGACGAACTGGCACAGAGAGACAGGAAACACAGGGATAAATACACTGGGGAAAATAAGCGACACCTGGAGGGGGTGGAGACAATCACAAGGACAGGTGAAACAGATCAGGGCGTGACAGTGGAGTGGTTGAAAAACTAGTTTTAATGACTCCAACCTAAGTGTATGTAAACTTCCAACTTCAACTGTACATAACACTGTTGATACATTGTTTATTGTATCACTGCCTTCTCCTGAACATGTTTTATTGCGTGAGGTAAATCCCTGGATAGTGATGTTCCTACCATCTTGTTTTCAAGGGTTCCAAACAGAATAAACAACAATGCATAAAAACACAAAATATTGGGGCCACATGCACAGAACAGACAGAGCTTGATGTGTCTATCTCTCTCTGTATCTCTCTGTCTCTCTCTGTATCTCTCTCTCGCTCTCTCTCTCTCTCTCTCTTTCTCTCTCTCTGTCTCTCTCTGTATCTCTCTTTCTCTGTATCTCTCTCTCTGTCTCTCTCTCTGTATCTCTCTGTCTCTCTGTATCTCTCTCTCTCTGTATCTCTCTCTCTCTCTCTGTATCTCTCTGTATCTCTCTCTCTCTGTATCTCTCTCTCTCTCTGTATCTCTCTCTCTCTGTATCTCTCTCTCTCTCTCTGTATCTCTCTCTCTCTCTCTGTATCTCTCTCTCTCTCTCTGTATCTCTATCTCTCTCTCTCTCTCTCTCTCTCTCTCTGTGTCTCTCTCTCTCTCTGTGTCGCTCTCTCTCTGTATGTCTCCCTCTCTCTCGCTCTCTCACTGTATGTCTCTCTCTCTCTCTCTCTCTCTCTCTCTCTCTCTCTCTGTATGTCTCTCTTTCTATCTCTCTATTTGTCAGAGGTATGCTGGACATCAATACAGGCCACTGCATCATGGAAAGGAAGAGCGTGCATGAGAACCTGGCACGGAAGCAGCGTGAGAGGGACCGGCAGCTCAGAGAGCTGAAGAAGGTGGAGCTGCAGCTCAAAATGGCCCAGGACGCGCTGGTCCACACTCAGCTACTGCATGACAAGACCAAGTCTACGGTTAGTTCACAGTTCACACACTAACACCAAACAGGCCCACAATGTTCTGGTCCACACTCAGCTACTGCATGACAAGACCAAGTCTACGGTTAGTTCACAGTTCACACACTAACACCAAACAGGCCCACAATGTTCTGGTCCACACTCAGCTACTGCATGACAAGACCAAGTCTACGGTTAGTTCACAGTTCACACACTAACACCAAACAGACCCACAATGTTCTGGTCCACACTCAGCTACTGCATGACAAGACCAAGCCTACGGTTAGTTCACAGTTCACACACTAACACCAAACAGGCCCACAATGTTCTGGTCCACAGCTCTGCTACATGACAAGTCAATGGAGTTCACAGTTCACACACAACTCCAGCACGACCTCCACTTTCAATATGTATGGACTATGTAATGGTATCTCTCTCTCACTTTAAAATATGTTATTTTATAGATTTTAATTGGTTGATGTTTCATCCCCCCAATAGCCTCTGCTTCCTTGATGATGTGTTCCTAGATCAAAGTGGCAGTGACACACGTCACTCACAGGATTCTAAATGTCCACATGGGACATGAGTGACAGACAGAGAGAGGAACTGGAAAAGCATCAGCAGATTTTACACCATAAAACATGAAAGACATTGGTGTAGTGACGCATGTGGAACTTCCACTATTAATGAAAGAAACCTTACACAATATGATGTTCTCCCGGTTTTATGAACTCAATCCAATTATTTATCTGTCATTATTTATTTCCTTAGTTGAATAATGATCTAATTGAGCTTTGCCGTCTGCCACAGTTGTATAAAACACTATGCAACGGGGAGAAGGGCTGCGTCCCAAATGGAACCCAGTTCCTTACAATAGGGCACTACTGTAAAAGTCGTGCAAACTCTTAGAAAAAAGGTTTCCAAAAGCGTTCTTCGGCTGTCCCCATAGGAGAACCCTTTTATAGTTGTTGTTACAGAGGGATGTCAAACAGAGACAGGTCATATCTGTTTAGAGACATTAATACTAGGAGAGGTTGTTGTTGTTACAGAGGGATGTCAAACAGAGACAGGTCATATCTGTTTAGAGACATTAATACTAGGAGAGGTTGTTGTTGTTACAGAGGGATGTCAAACAGAGACAGGTCATATCTGTTTAGAGACATTAATACTAGGAGAGGTTGTTGTTGTTACAGAGGGATGCCAAACAGAGACAGGTCATATCTGTTTAGAGACATTAATACTAGGAGAGATTGTTGTTACAGAGGGATGTCAAACAGAGACAGGTCATATCTGTTTAGAGACATTAATACTAGGAGAGGTTGTTGTTAGAGAGGGATGTCAAACAGAGACAGGTCATATCTGTTTAGAGACATTAATACTAGGAGAGGTTGTTGTTACAGAGGGATGTCAAACAGAGACAGGTCATATCTGTTTAGAGACATTAATACTAGGAGAGTTTGTTGTTACAGAGGGATGTCAAACAGAGACAGGTCATATCTGTTTAGAGACATTAATACTAGGAGAGGTTGTTGTTGTTACAGAGGGATGTCAAACAGAGACAGGTCATATCTGTTTAGAGACATTAATACTAGGAGAGGTTATTGTTGTTACAGAGGGATGTCAAACAGAGACAGGTCATATCTGTTTAGAGACATTAATACTAGGAGAGGTTGTTGTTGTTACAGAGGGATGTCAAACAGAGACAGGTCATATCTGTTTAGAGACATTAATACTAGGAGAGGTTGTTGTTGTTACAGAGGGATGTCAAACAGAGACAGGTCATATCTGTTTAGAGACATTAATACTAGGAGAGGTTGTTGTTACAGAGGGATGCCAAACAGAGACAGGTCATATCTGTTTAGAGACATTAATACTAGGAGACGTTGTTGTTACAGAGGGATGTCAAACAGAGACAGGTCATATCTGTTTAGAGACATTAATACTAGGAGACGTTGTTGTTACAGAGGGATGTCAAACAGAGACAGGTCATATCTGTTTAGAGACATTAATACTAGGAGAGGTTGTTGTTGTTACAGAGGGATGCCAAACCCAAAAGTGACAGGATTCTAAAGACAAGACAGGAGATACAGTTAGAAGTGGAGAAGCTGAAGAGAAACTTGATTCATCAGGTAAAAAGCATATTTCAATTTGTGTGATTGTGTATGTTTTTGATTTGTGTAAGGCATAAACGTGTGTGTGTGTGTGTGTGTGTGTGTGTGTGTGTGTGTGTGTGTGTGTGTGTGTGTGTGTGTGTGTGTGTGTGTGTGTGTGTGTGTGTGTGTGTGTGTGTGTGTGTGTGTGTGTGTGTGTGTGTGTAGCAACCAGTAGCTGAGGTGGAGACCCAGCTGATAGAACAGTGTGTGGAACAGGAGCAGAAGCTGATGAGACAGTCTCACAGACTCAGAGAGGAGCTCCACACCCTCAGGTGTCTGACTCAGATCAAGGCTGATGAGAGAGAGCAGAAGTCCAGGGACCGCCACAGGGCTGAGGTAAAACACATCATATCACTATACAACATCTCACCATCAATGTTCCCTCCCATTTTTTGGGCAGTGAGCAAATTTCAGGTCTGCTGAGCGTGAACTTGAACGTTGTTTACTGTGAACACTGAGGCTGTACCCGCTTTAAGTTACAGTTTTAACAGTGGTCAAGTAGGCTACTGTGGCTATTTGATCATAATGTAGGCCTACCAGAGTGGCCTACCATCAGAAACAATGGAGAAAATGTATCCCATAACATTTTAACATGGAAATATCTGTTCTATCATTCATCCTACAGTAGCAGCCAATGTGTGGTGTTCAATGTAGGACTACATTCCATGAGACTTCTGAAGAAAACATGCAGGGCTTAACATGAACCTGTTTGACTGAAAATGTTGCTGTGTTATTTCATGCAAGACTCCACTTTACAAAATAAACTGGGCTAATAACTCACTAACTAGAAAAGGACATGAACAAAATGTGCAGCTCTCGCTTTGATCTCAAAACAAGCGCATCTACTCACCACCACTCGTGTTGTAAACACAGTCCAGTTCAAAGTGAATGGCACAGATCCATATATGGCAACGGTCTATTTGCATATAGACCTGAGATAACACACACAGTCTGAGTTAAGTAACACACACATCGTGATGTAATATGTCCACAGGTAATCCAAATAACTTGAGCAACAGCGACAGGCCTGAGGTAACAAGCCTGAGGTAACAGGCCTGAGGTAACAAGCCTGAGGTAACAAGCCTGAGGTAACAGGCCTGAGGTAACAAGCCTGAGGTAACAGGCCTGAGGTAACAAGCCTGAGGTAACAAGCCTGAGGTAACAGGCCTGAGGTAACAAGCCTGAGGTAACAGGCCTGAGGTAACAAGCCTGAGGTAACAAGCCTGACGTAACAGGCCTGAGGTAACAAGCCTGAGGTAACAAGCCTGAGGTAACAAGCCTGAGGTAACAAGCCTGAGGTAACAAGCCTGAGGTAACAGGCCTGAGGTAACAGGCCTGAGGTAACAGGCCTGAGGTAACAAGCCTGAGGTAACAGGCCTGAGGTAACAGGCCTGAGGTAACAGGCCTGAGGTAACAAGCCTGAGGTAACAGGCCTGAGGTAACAAGCCTGAGGTAACAAGCCTGAGGTAACAGGCCTGAGGTAACAGGCCTGAGGTAACAAGCCTGAGGTAACAAGCCTGAGGTAACAGGCCTGAGGTAACAGGCCTGAGGTAACAGGCCTGAGGTAACAAGCCTGAGGTAACAGGCCTGAGGTAACAGGCCTGAGGTAACAAGCCTGAGGTAACAAGCTTGAGGTAACAGGCCTGAGGTAACAGGCCTGAGGTAACAGGCCTGAGGTAACAAGCCTGAGGTAACAGGCCTGAGGTAACAGGCCTGAGGTAACAGGCCTGAGGTAACAAGCCTGAGGTAACAGGCCTTTGCTGCAATCATTTACTACAGCTACAGTAAACACTTACAGTGTAGCTTCAGCATGACTCTGGTAAGGGTTTCCATAGTGACATGTTGATGTTCTCAACAAAACAACAAAACACACTAGCTAAGACTATCTTTCTTGCACATTGGGGAAAGTTGACTCATCAGCTTTTACTAAGAAGATAAGAAAGATCATGTATTATTTTAATGTCTCAACAGCAAAGATACAATCGCATCAAGCAAGAGCTGAGAGGCAAGAGTCTGGTGATCCATGAACTCAAGAAGCAGAACCAGGAGGTCCAGTCCAGGTAGCTCTCCCTGTAAACCTAAACCCTAACCTTAACCTTAACCGCTTACCTTAACCCCTAACCTTAACCTGTAAACCTAACCCCTAACCCTAACCGCTTACCTTAACCCCTAACTTTAACCTGTAAACCTAACCCCTAACCCTAACCTTAACCCCTAACACCTTAACCCTTACCTTAACCCATACTCCTAACCTTTACCTGTAACCCTAACCCCTAACCCTAACGCCTGGCCTTAACCCATAACCCCTAACATTAACCCCTAACCTCAACCCTTAACGCCTTAACCCCTAACCTTAATGCCTAATCTTAACCCATACTCCTAACCTTTACCTGTAACCCTAACCCCTAACCCTAACGCCTGGCCTTAACCCATAACCCCTAACATTAACCCCTAACCTCAACCCTTACCTTAACGTCTTAACCCTTAACGCCTTAACCCCTAACCTTAATGCCTAATCTTAACCCCTAACCCTAACCTTAACACCTAGCGTAGCTAACATCAGCCACCTAGCTAACCTAGCTTACTTTTGTTTCTTCATAACAAATTGGAATTTGTTAGGAAGAAAATAGTGTAATGGATACGGAATGCGTTATGAAGAAGAAAATCGTGTGCCTGTCACGAATGTCGAATAAGTCATTTGTGTGTATTTCATGATAATCTGTGATAGTGTGTTGATGACCTATGAATGACTGCTGCTGCTCCAGAACTAGACCGTTTGGTCCCCAGGTATTTACCAAGCCTGTTGAAATGAGTATCCCAGAGTACCATTGGTACCACGTAGTGTCTTTAAATAAGGACCAGTTCAGACATGCCTGGAAAATAACGTGTCTGGGTGGCTTTGAATGCCTAACTTGATTGATTTTGGTGTTTCCTCGGTGCCAATAGAAACTCTCTCTCTACCTCTGTCTCTCTACCTCTGTCTCTCTGCCTCTGTCTCTCTGCCTCTGTCTCTCGCCCTCTGTCTCTCTACCTCTGTCTCTCTACCTCTGTCTCTCTACCTCTGTCTCTCGCCCTCTCTCTCGCCCTCTGTCTCTCGCCCTCTCTCTCGCCCTCTCTCTCTCTCTCCCTCCCTGCATCTAGGCTTGGTGTGTTTGCCAAGCTGTATGACAACATCAAGGGTGATAGGAACAAGTGTGTGAACCTGATCCAGATGGCCTCCCAGAGAACAGCTGAGATGAGAGAGAAGTTCAAGATCCTGGACAACGAGATTGAGATCCTCAGAACCAACGCCATCAACAAAGAGAAGTGAGAGAGAGAGATAGAGAGTACATCCCGTCCTCAAAAGAACATTCAGACGTTCACCACCCTGTTTTGATGTAAAATTATTAACATCCTGTGTGTGTGTGTGTGTGTGTGTGTGTGTGTGTGTGTGTGTGTGTGTGTGTGTGTGTGTGTGTGTGTGTGCATTCCTCAGGCTGCTCCAGAAGTCCCGTCTGAAGCACTTCCACAGCCACACCATCAGAGACAGCCTGAGGAACGACATCTCCAAGGTGATTTAGGAAATCATGCTCTTCTCACTCCATCCTCTAGACATAATAGCATCAACCTACCGCACTATAAAGGAAATAGGGTGCCATTTGAGACTCTGGGTTATGATGTTTCTCTGTTTTGATCCCATCTCCAAGGTGACCTGGGTTAGGGTTATGATGTTTCTCTGTTCTGATCCCATCTCCAAGGTGACCTGGGTTAGGGTTATGATGTTTCTCTGTTCTGATTCCATCTCCAAGGTGACCTGGGTTAGGGTTATGATGTTTCTCTGTTCTGATCCCATCTCCAAGGTGACCTGGGTTAGGGTTATGATGTTTCTCTGTTCTGATCCCATCTCCAAGGTGACCTGGGTTAGGGTTATGATGTTTCTCTGTTCTGATTCCATCTCCAAGGTGACCTGGGTTAGGGTTATGATGTTTCTCTGTTCTGATCCCATCTCCAAGGTGACCTGGGTTAGGGTTATGATGTTTCTCTGTTCTGATTCCATCTCCAAGGTGACCTGGGTTAGGGTTATGATGTTTCTCTGTTCTGATTCCATCTCCAAGGTGACCTGGGTTAGGGTTATGATGTTTCTCTGTTCTGATTCCATCTCCAAGGTGACCTGGGTTAGGGTTATGATGTTTCTCTGTTCTGATCCCATCTCCAAGGTGACCTGGGTTAGGGTTATGATGTTTCTCTGTTCTGATCCCATCTCCAAGGTGACCTGGGTTAGGGTTATGATGTTTCTCTGTTCTGATCCCATCTCCAAGGTGACCTGGGTTAGGGTTATGATGTTTCTCTGTTCTGATCCCATCTCCAAGGTGACCTGGGTTAGGGTTATGATGTTCTTCTCTGTTCTGATCCATCTCCAAGGTGACCTGGGTTAGGGTTATGATGTTTCTTCTCGTTCTGATTCCATCTCCAAGGTGACCTGGGTTAGGGTTATGTTTTCTCTGTTCTGATCCCATCTCCAAGGTGACCTGGGTTAGGGTTATGATGTTTCTCTGTTCTGATTCCATCTCCAAGGTGACCTGGGTTAGGGTTATGATGTTTCTCTTGTTCTGATCCCATCTCCAAGGTGACCTGGGTTAGGGTTATGATGTTTCTCTGTTCTGATTCCATCTCCAAGGTGACCTGGGTTAGGGTTATGATGTTTTCTCTGTTCTGATCCCATCTCCAAGGTGACCTGGGTTAGGGTTATGATGTTTCTCTGTTCTGATCCCATCTCCAAGGTGACCTGGGTTAGGGTTATGATGTTTCTCTGTTTCTGATCCCATCTCCAAGGTGACCTGGATTAGGGTTATGATGTTCTCTGTTCTGATCCATCTCCAAGGTGACCTGGGTTAGGGTTATGATGTTTCTCTGTTCCTGATCCCATCTCCAAGGTGACCTGGGTTAGGGTTATGATGTTTCTCTGTTCTGATTCCATCTCCAAGGTGACCTGGGTTAGGGTTATGATGTTTCTCTGTTCTGATCCCATCTCCAAGGTGACCTGGGTTAGGGTTATGATGTTTCTCTGTTCTGATCCCATCTCCAAGGTGACCTGGGTTAGGGTTATGATGTTTCTCTGTTCTGATCCCATCTCCAAGGTGACCTGGGTTAGGGTTATGATGTTTCTCTGTTCTGATCCCATCTCCAAGGTGACCCAGGTGCTTCATGAGATGAGACAGAAGAGGGAGGAGCAGAAGCTGAACCTGGGCCGGCTGACCCACATGATCAACTACCATGAACAGAACCTGCTACAGATGAGGAAGAGCCACGACACGGCCGTGCAGAGTCGCAATGACAGGTGAGTCTGTCTGCCTGTCTGTCCGAAGAGGAACAGCCAAAATACGGCTGTGCAGAGCTGCAATGACAGGTGAGTCTGTCTGTATGTCTGCCTGTCTGTCCGAAGAGGAACAGCCAAAACACGGCCGTGCAGAGTCGCAATGACAGGTGAGTCTGTCTGTCAGATGAGGAAGAGCCAAAACACAGCCATGCAGAGCTGCAATGACAGGTGAGTCTGTCTGTCAGATGAGGAAGAGCCAAAACACAGCCATGCAGAGCTGCAATGACAGGTGAGTCTGTTGATCAGATGAGGAAGAGCCAAAACACGGCCATGCAGAGCTGCAATGACAGGTGAGTCTGTCTGTCAGATGAGGAAGAGCCAAAACACAGCCATGCAGAGCTGCAATGACAGGTGAGTCTGTTGATCAGATGAGGAAGAGCCAAAACACGGCCATGCAGAGCTGCAATGACAGGTGAGTCTGTCTGTTAGATGAGGAAGAGCCAAAACACAGCCATGCAGAGCTGCAATGACAGGTGAGTCTGTCTGTCAGATGAGGAAGAGCCAAAACACAGCCATGCAGAGCTGCAATGACAGGTGAGTCTGTTGATCAGATGAGGAAGAGCCAAAACGGCCATGCAGAGCGGCAATGACAGGTGAGTCTGTCGATCAGATGAGGAAGAGCCAAAACACGGCCATGCAGAGCGGCAATGACAGGTGAGTCTGTCAGATGAGGAAGAGCCAAAACACAGCCATGCAGAGCCTCAATGACAGGTGAGTCTGTCTGTCTGTCAGATGAGGAAGAGCCAAAGCACAGCCATGCAGAGCCTCAATGACAGGTGAGTCTGTCTGTCTGTCAGATGAGGAAGAGCCAAAGCACAGCCATGCAGAGCCTCAATGGCAGGTGAGTCTGTCTGTCTGTCAGATGAGGAAGAGCCAAAACACGGCCATGCAGAGCTGCAATGACAGGTGAGTCTGTCTGTTAGATGAGGAAGAGCCAAAGCACAGCCATGCAGAGCAGCAATGACAGGTGAGTCTGTCTGTTAGATGAGGAAGAGCCAAAGCACAGCCATGCAGAGCAGCAATGACAGGTGAGTCTGTCTGTCTGTCAGATGAGGAAGAGCCAAAGCACAGCCATGCAGAGCCTCAATGGCAGGTGAGTCTGTCTGTCTGTCAGATGAGGAAGAGCCAAAACACGGCCATGCAGAGCCGCAATGACAGGTGAGTCTGGCTTTCTGTTGATCAGTTTACACCGTCCACACGACCACCAACCAAGATTGTACATATCAGATAGGGAAAGACGGCTACTGCTTACGACTAACTACAGGCAACCATGCTGAACAATGTGGGCAATTGGGCGGCTACTGATGGTATTTGACCGATCCTCATCCCTACTTTACAATATGGTAGCTCTCTCAGGGGTTTCTCTCTCTCTCTCTGACAGAGGGGTACAGTTGCTGGAGCGTGAGGAGGAGATGTGTATTTTCTACGAGAAGGTGAATGTTCAGGAGGGCCTGATCAGAGACGGTAACATAGAGATGCAGGCGCTGGAGGAGGAGACGTGCTGCCTGCAGATGATCACCAAGGAAGAAGAAAGACAGACAGCCCTCAGCAGGAAACTGGTGCCCTGCCAGAGGAGACTGGAGGGGGAGAGCACCATGCTGCAGATACAGGTACATTAGAAGCCTGAGTCATATTCACTAAGCGTTCCAAAACGCTTTGCAACAGAAAAGAAAAAACAAACCTTTTCTTGTGGTTAGTTCAGCTAGTCCCTCCCTGTTCAGCTAGTCCTCCTGTTCAGCTAGTCCCTCCCTGTTCAGCTAGTCCCTCCCTGTTCAGCTAGTCCCTCCCTGTTCAGCTAGTCCCTCCCTGTTCAGCTAGTCCCTCCCTGTTCAGCTAGTCCCTCCCAGTTCAGCTAGTCCCTCCATGTTCAGCTAGTCCCTCCCTGTTCAGCTAGTCCCTCCCTGTTCAGCTAGTCCCTCCCTGTTCAGCTAGTCCCTCCCTGTTCAGCTAGTCCCTCCCTGTTCAGCTAGTCCCTCCCTGTTCAGCTAGTCCCTCCCTGTTCAGCTAGTCCATCCCTGTTCAGCTAGTCCATCCCTGTTCAGCTAGTCCCTCCCTGTTCAGCTAGTCCCTCCCTGTTCAGCTAGTCCATCCCTGTTCAGCTAGTCCCTCCCTGTTCAGCTAGTCCCTCCCTGTTCAGCTAGTCCCTCCCTGTTCAGCTAGTCCCTCCCTGTTCAGCTAGTCCCTCCATGTTCAGCTAGTCCCTCCCAGTTCAGCTAGTCCCTCCCTGTTCAGCTAGTCCCTCCCTGTTCAGCTAGTCCCTCCCTGTTCAGCTAGTCCCTCCCTGTTCAGCTAGTCCCTCCCTGTTCAGCTAGTCCCTCCCTGTTCAGCTAGTCCCTGTTTCAGTCAGTTTTCTTCCGTTTAGTGCCTTATGAATACGACCCTGTTGTCTGACGTCAGATAACACTGGACTGTCAGTCAAAGGGCGGGTAGGAATGACAGCATCAGACGGGAGGAAGTGGATAGGAACCTCTGAGAACTGGTTGCTAACTCTGGCCTGACTTGATTTAGAGCAGGTTGTTTCAAGTCCTCACGTTTTACTCTTCCTTTAACCAGAGCCCTAGATGGACAATATGATGTTTATTTCAGAGTTTCCCATGCACTGACTGCTCGTTGATATCCCCAGTATATCTTAATGTTGGACTACACAGACTCTTTAACACTGTCAGGACTCAAAGAAAGGCCCCTACTAAGGAGACGTGTATCTGAAGTCCCTTGTTGTACCTCCTAGTCTTCAGCTAAACATAACACACAGAAAGGTGTGTATAATGGAATTCATGCTGTAAATATTGATGCCTGGTGAGTCACTCCAGTCTCTCCTCACCTTTATAGGTTCTTATAGTCCTGTCAGCTCAGAGAAATGTTCTCAGAGACTTGGGATGCATCCCAAATGGCTGCCTGTTCCCTATATAGTATCCTGGGCTCTGGTCAAATGTAGTGCACTATATAGGGAATAGGGTCCCATTTGAGATGTAGCCATAAACTCTTCTACTGAAATGTGCCCCATTTGTGCAGTGATATGTCTAAACATTGTTTTTATAATATATAAATTACTTCCACATGTAAGTGTTTGATGTAAACATTCAACCCAACTGACACTTTTGAACGTTACTGTCGTACGGCAACATGGCTGCCCTCGCCAACATCTCTGACTGGAGAGTACTGTAGCCTAATGGGTAGCTCCTCAGATAGCTTCTCCATGACACCATCTGCCAGTAGGGACCTGACAAGGACACCCTAGAGAAAAGCCACTTAAAGAGATTCTCCGGTACTTTTGTATACTTTTTATCCAGCAGTTCTGAAAGTAGCACTCACGAGCCAAAAGTGGTCCCCAAAAATGGTGTACTACGTCACATATGTGCAGATATGTGCACCACGCCTTTGCTCTCTCTCTCTCGCTCTGTTGTGTGTGCGTCACTCAAATGGCGCAGGGCTGAAGCTCATTGGCTGAAACTCGATTTGCTAAGGGTCTGGCCCACATGGGGGGAAAATGTAGGGAAAATGGCACAGCACAGCTTCCAGAAAACAGTCGCTTTCGTGGCTATTTAAGAGAGTAATCTGCTCATAGATTATACATGTATGAACTACACATTGACACATCCGGCCCAAAGCGGGTGGTTTAAAAAGTATTTACTAGTCACCAAAGTTCCGGTGCATATCTTTAATGGATTCAGTAGCTCAGCACTGGTGGCTGGTGGCACTCTAAATCAGAGGATGGGCTGAACGGATTGAATGGAATGGTATCAAATCCAATAAACACATGGTTTCCATGGTTTCCTTGTGTTTAATACCATTCCATTCTCTCCATTCCAGGCATTATTATGAGCCGTCCTCCCTTCACCATCCTCCTGTGATGTTCAGTGCTCAAATGGTTAGAGCAATGCTATTCAAAAAATTCAGCGGGATCCCATTTTTTCAGCCAGAATTTCTCGCGACTCCATCCTGGGCCAAGTCTTAAACCTTCAAATCTGTACATTTAGATTTTTACATCAACAAATAACCTTAAATTCATTGTATTTTCTTATCAAAATGAAAAGAAACCAATAAATACTTTTACTCAATAAATTATATTTTTCAAAAACGTGTAACAATAATCTGTACTCTTATATGTTTTAATTTTTTGGGGGGGGGGACCCCACTGCAGTTCCACCATGACCCCACTAGGGGTTGCAACCCTGACTTTGAATACCACTGGGTTAGAGAGGAGGCTCATTAGCTAAAGTGCCAATGTAACCGATCATATAACCCAAACACTGTCACAAAGGCTAAGTCTGAGAGAGACAACCTCTGTTGCCTCATCAGACAGGTGGTATTTCAGCTTTAATTTCCTGACATCATCCATTGCTCTTAGTTACTGTAGTTAGCTTTTTACTAAGGGTGAATGAATTCAGAACTGTTCTAGGATTCCATGCCTCGGTTGTTCCTCGGCTGAATAGGTGACCTTTGTCGTTCCATAACCTGACACTTTTATAGAGACATTCTTCTCTCTGTCTACAAGCCAGACAAGCCAGTATTGGAGCCGGGGCCGGAGCAAGGGTTGAGGCCTGGGTTGGGGTGTCATTGGCCCACTGCTCTTTACTGGAATCTGTCCATAATGACCAACAGGCAGTGGATGGCCCCTGATGGCCCCAATGTCTCTGTCTGGATTCTGGAACCTGGCCCCAATAACTAAGGGGCAATGTCTTCTTATGGCCCCAAGTCTCACAGGGCTCTCAGTGCCCACTGGAGAGTATGGATGGAATTGGGACAGACTCCTCAACTCTCCAATCCCCGCTCAGCTGCTTTCTGACAGTGGGAAATTCTACCATAGTTTTGTCCTATTCTGTTACCTTCCATCCATAAATCAGTCAAGCCATTCATCCATCTATCCATCCACCCCTCTGTCCCCTCTGTTCCTCAGCTGTGCTGTTGGCTATGTGATTTTGACAGTCAAGGGAGACTGTGATTTAGACAGTCAGGGGGAGACTGTGATTTAGACAGTCAGGGGGAGACTGTGTGATTTAGACAGTCAGGGGGAGATTGTGTGATTTAGACAGTCAGGCGAAGACTGTGTGATTTAGACAGTCAGGGGGAGACTGTGGGAGTTAGACAGTCAGGCGAAGACTGTGTGATTTAGACAGTCAGGGGGAGACTGTGTGATTTAGACAGTCAGGGGGAGACTGTGTGATTTAGACAGTCAGGGGAAGACTGTGTGATTTAGACAGTCAGGCGGAGACTGTGTGATTTAGACAGTCAGGCGGAGACTGTGTGATTTAGACAGTCAGGGGGAGACTGTGTGATTTAGACAGTCAGGGGGAGACTGTGTGATTTAGACAGTCAGGGGAAGACTGTGTGATTTAGACAGTCAGGCGGAGACTGTGTGATTTAGACAGTCAGGGGGAGACTGTGTGATTTAGACAGTCAGGGGGAGACTGTGTGATTTAGACAGTCAGGGGAAGACTGTGTGATTTAGACAGTCAGGCGGAGACTGTGTGATTTAGACAGTCAGGGGGGAGACTGTGTGATTTAGACAGTCAGGGGAAGACTGTGTGATTTAGACAGTCAGGGGAAGACTGTGTGATTTAGACAGTCAGGGGGAGACTGTGTGATTTAGACAGTCAGGGGGAGACTGTGTGATTTAGACAGTCAGGGGAGACTGTGATTTAGACAGTCAGGGGGAAACTGTGTGATTTAGACAGTCAGGGGAGACTGTGTGATTTAGACAGTCAGGGGGAGACTGTGTGATTTAGACAGTCAGGGGGAGACTGTGTGATTTAGACAGTCAGGGGAAGACTGTGTGATTTAGACAGTCAGGCGGAGACTGTGTGATTTAGACAGTCAGGGGGAGACTGTGTGATTTAGACCGTCAGGGGGAGACTGTGTGATTTAGACAGTCAGGGGGAGACTGTGTGATTTAGACAGTCAGGGGGAGACTGTGTGATTTAGACAGTCAGGGGGAGACTGTGTGATTTAGACAGTCAGGGGGAGACTGTGTGATTTAGACAGTCAGGGGGAGACTGTGTGATTTAGACAGTCAGGGGAGACTGTGTGATTTAGACAGTCAGGCGGAGACTGTGTGATTTAGACAGTCAGGGGGAGACTGTGTGATTTAGACAGTCAGGGGGAGACTGTGATTTAGACAGTCAGGGGGAAGACTGTGTGATTTAGACAGTCAGGGGGAGACTGTGATTTAGACAGTCAGGGGGAGACTGTGTGATTTAGACAGTCAGGGGGAGACTGTGATTTAGACAGTCAGGGGGAGACTGTGTGATTTAGACAGTCAGGGGGAGACTGTGTGATTTAGACAGTCAGGGGGAGACTGTGTGATTTAGACAGTCAGGGGAGACTGTGTGATTTAGACAGTCAGGGGAGACTGTGTGATTTAGACAGTCAGGGGGAGACTGTGTGATTTAGACAGTCAGGGGGAGACTGTGATTTAGACAGTTAGGGGGAGACTGTGTGATTTAGACAGTCAGGGGGAGACTGTGTGATTTAGACAGTCAGGGGGAGACTGTGTGATTTAGACAGTCAGGGGGAGACTGTGTGATGTAGACAGTCAGGGGAGACTGTGTGATTTAGACAGTCAGGGGGAGACTGTGTGATTTAGACAGTCAGGGGGAGACTGTGTGATTTAGACAGTCAGGGGGAGGCTGTGTGATTTAGACAGTCAGGGGGAGACTGTGTGATTTAGACAGTCAGGGGGAGACTGTGTGATTTAGACAGTCAGGGGGAGACTGTGTGATTTAGACAGTCAGGGGGAGACTGTGTGATTTAGACAGTCAGGGGGATTGTGGTATTGGCAGAGAGGAAGTAAACAGCGTTCACAATCCACTCACGATCCACCATGATGTGATCACATTAAACAACAATGTGTTACTGTGAAACAGATGTCTCTTATTCTCAGGCTGTTTACACTTCAGAGGGGAATGTGTCTGTTGTTAGAATGCACTTAAGATCACACAGTATAAAATATTAAAGTTTGTGTGTGAAATTCAATATACACTCTGGATAGCTTTCCTTGACCTAAGCCAGAAGCAACCTTTAATCGCTTCCAAATAAACAATTCAACTTTTTTACAGTACAGAGCTGCCCTGTCTCACTGCCTGACAGTGAGACAGTTAGCCAACCAGACAGTCAGTCAGGCCGTGAGACAGTTAGCCAACCAGCCAGTCAGGCATTGAGACAGTTAGCCAACCAGACAGACAGTCAGTCAGACATTGAGACAGTTAGCCAACCAGACAGTCAGTCAGGCAGTGACAGTTAGCCAACCAGCCAGTCAGGCAGTCAGGCATTGAGACAGTTAGCCAACCAGACAGACAGTCAGTCAGACATTGAGACAGTTAGCCAACCAGACAGTCAGTCAGGCAGTGACAGTTAGCCAACCAGCCAGTCAGGCAGTCAGGCATTGAGACAGTTAGCCAACCAGACAGACAGTCAGTCAGGCATTGAGACAGTTAGCCACCCAGACAGACAGTCAGTCAGGCATTGAGACGGTTAGCCAACCAGTCAGTCAGGCAGTAAGACAGTTAGCCAACCAGTCAGGCAGTGAGACAGTTAGCCAACCAGACAGTCAGGCAGTGACACAGTTAGCCAACCAGACAGACCGTCAGGCAGTGACACAGTTAGCCAACCAGCCAGTCAGTCAGGCAGTGACAGTTAGCCAGTCAGGCAGTGACAGTTAGCCAACCAGACAGACAGTCAGGCAGTGACACAGTTAGCCAACCAGACAGACAGTCAGGCAGTGACACAGTTAGCCAACCAGCCAGTCTGTCAGGCAGTGACAGTTAGCCAGTCAGGCAGTGACAGTTAGCCAACCACACAGACAGTTAGGCATTGAGACAGTTAGCCAACCAGTCAGTCAGGCAGTGAGACGGTTAACCAACCAGACAGTCATTCAGGCAGAGACGGTTAGCCAACCAGACAGTCAGTCAGGAACTGAGACAGTTAACCAACCAGACAGTCAGTCAGGAAGTGAGACGGTTAACCAACCAGACAGTCAGTCAGGAACTGAGACAGTTAACCAACCAGACAGTCAGTCAGGCACTGAGACGGTTAGCCAACCAGACAGTCAGTCAGGCACTGAGACGGTTAGCCAACCAGACAGTCAGTCAGGCACTGAGACGGTTAGCCAACCAGACAGTCAGTCAGGCACTGAGACAGTTAGCCAACCAGACAGTCAGTCAGGCACTGAGATGGTTAACCAACCAGACAGTCAGTCAGGCAGTGAGACAGTTCGCCAACCAGACAGTCAGTCAGGCACTGAGACAGTTAACCAACCAGACAGTCAGTCAGGCAGTGAGACAGTTCGCCAACCAGACAGTCAGTCAGGCACTGAGACAGTTCGCCAACCAGACAGTCCGTCAGGCAGTGAGACAGTTAGCCAACCAGACAGTCAGTCAGGCACTGAGACAGTTAACCAACCAGACAGTCAGTCGGGCACTGAGACAGTTAACCAACCAGACAGTCAGTCAGGCAGTGAGACAGTTCGCCAACCAGACAGTCAGTCAGGCACTGAGACAGTTAACCAACCAGACAGTCAGTCAGGCACTGAGACAGTTAGCCAACCAGACAGTCCGTCAGGCAGTGAGACAGTTAGCCAACCAGACAGTCCGTCAGGCACTGAGACAGTTAGCCAACCAGACAGTCCGTCAGGCACTGAGACAGTTAGCCTGTTGAGGATCTTATCCCGATCTTATCCCGGTATTGGGATTCATTGTCATGTGACCATGGCGGGGAATTCAAAACTGCAAGAGTAATCATTTCAAAAAATCAAATAATCAACTATTTTCCTCCATTTGAAAGATATATCTCCTAAATCTAACCACGCTGTCCGATTTTCAGAGGCATTACGGAGAATGCATACAGTTAGGTTATGTGAGGAGAGTACATTGACAATAGCTGCGTGTAATGTTTAGCCAATTCAAAGAAGGGCATCAACAGACAGAAAACTAGCTAGAATTATGCACTTACCTTTGACAATCTGCATCAGATGACACTCATAGGACATTATGTTATACAATACATGCATTTTTAGTTCCATCAAGTTCATATTTATATCCAAAAACAGCATTTACAGTCGCGGTGAAATTCAGAATTTTTTTCGGCTCGAATGCACCCAGTGAATCCAGCATTACAAATCACGGAATTACTATTCGAAAACATTGGTAAATTATAATATTGTCATTCAAAGAATAATATATTATCATCTCGTAATTGCTACCGAAGGGCCAGATCTCAAAATAACTTTACTGGGAAATCACATTTTGTATAAACTGGGTACTATGCTAACAACAATAAGCTATATGCTAAGCTAAGCTAAGCTATACCGTTAGCATTAGCATCATCTAATATCGATAATAACATTCTAAATATCCCCTTACCTTTGATTATCTCCATCAGAAGGCGCTGCCAGAGATCCCAGGTCCAGAACAAATGTGGTTTCTTTTGACAAAGTTCATAATTTATGTCCAAATAGTTAGCGTTCAGTAGGCTCCCACAAAATGAGGTGGGCAGTGT
Organism: Salmo trutta; assembly: GCF_901001165.1. Taxonomy (NCBI): domain Eukaryota; kingdom Metazoa; phylum Chordata; class Actinopteri; order Salmoniformes; family Salmonidae; genus Salmo; species Salmo trutta. The sequence goes on from NW_021823043.1 coordinate 652,580, forward strand.
AAAGTCACGTCGAAAAACTAAAGAAAACCTAGTAAATAATCTATTTACGTTTGTTTAAACATGTCAAACGTTGTTTAGCACTAATCTTTTGTTCCATTTTTAACGTGAAACATCAGTAAACATCAGTAATATTTTCACACAACCTATCAAGTGTCTAGAATAAACGATAATGACAAAGGCACTCTTCTCAGATTCATGCGCAGGCGCAAAAAATGAAGTGATGACGTGTCAACTTGTAAGCTTTCTAATTCGGTGTGTATTTATCACAGATGCTTCAAACAACTTTCTAAAGATCGTTGACATCTAGTGGAAGCAGTAGGAGTTGCGAACTGAATCCTTTCTCACTGTGGTATCTTTAAAACAATGACACTAAATAGTACAGTCACAAAATTCTCTTTTTTTTTAATCTATTTTTCACAGGTTTTTGCCTGCAATATGAGTTTTGTTATACTTACAGACACCATTCAAACTGTTTTAGAAAATTCAGAGTGTTTTCTATCCGAATGTGTTAATAATATGCATATCCTAGCTTCTGAGTTGGTGTAGGAGGCAGTTAAAAATGGGCACATATTTCTTTCAAAATTCTCAATACTGCCCCCGTGGCCCGTAGAGGTTAACCAACCAGACAGTCAGTCAGGCACTGAGACAGTTAACCAACCAGACAGTCAGTCAGGCACTGAGACAGTTAGCCAACCAGACAGTCCGTCAGGCACTGAGACAGTTAGCCAACCAGACAGTCAGTCAGGCACTGAGACAGTTAACCAACCAGACAGTCAGTCAGGCACTGAGACGGTTAACCAACCAGACAGTAAGTCAGGCACTGAGACGGTTAACCAGACAGTCAGTCAGGCACTGAGACGGTTAACCAACCAGACAGTCAGTCAGGCACTGAGACGGTTAACCAACCAGACAGTCAGACAGTCAGTGAGACAGTTAGCCAACCAGACAGTCAGTCAGGCACTGAGACAGTTAACCAACCAGACAGTCAGACAGTCAGTGAGACAGTTAGCCAACCAGACAGTCAGTCACTGTCAGCCAGTCAGGCAGTGAGACAGTGACATCCTCCAGTATGGGCCCCAGCATGCAGCTCTGTCTCTCTCTCTGACTGATGTGAGTGATGTGAGGGTGGTGTGCAGAGGGATTCAATCTCATAGTAAATCATCTGCCTCTAATGTAATGTAGGTCTCAGATCCAATCTCTCACTCTCACATTCTCTTGTTCTCTCTCTCTCGCGCTCTCCCTCTTTTTCTCCAGCTCTCTCTTTCCTCTCGGTCTCTCTCTCTGAGGGTGGTCTCAGGCTACAGTACAGTCGTCTTTTAGTCCATCAGAGTTTGATTATGAATACCAGAGGCATTTCAAAATCTCATTCCGTTGTTAGAGTAGAACACGTACACATTACATCACATTACAGGAAGACACTGGAGACAGAGAAACTGTGAGACTGTCTCTGAGCGAGTTACTTCCACTGTAGTCCATGAGTTGATCATATGAGATGTATGGTGTTAAACAGGAGTCCCACTAATGCAGCTACACTCGTCCTGCCACAGACCTGCCAGGATCATGTCTCCTTCATTAAAGGCAGAAGATAAGACGTAAAGGAGCTGCTTTTTTCTTCCTGTCTGTTGACCTCTTCTCCTCGCAATCAGCTCTGCTTCATTAGAAAGCTTCAACTGGAAAAGAATGTGCATCACACACCAAAAGGAGAGGCTGGTGATATGTCTCCCGACGGGTTCATTCATACCGTGGCGTGACGTGGAGCTCCATGCATGGACATGTGTAGAAACCATGGCTGTGTGAAAGATGTGCACATCCCAAATCTCCATTCTGGGGTCAACAGCTGATTTACAGTAATTCTGTGAATAATGAGAAATTATATAATGGTTACCAGGATAGGAAACCTACACATTATTAACCTGCAAATCATGCAGAAACAAACCCTATGAAGGCTAATTGAGGATATAATGGTTACCAGGAAAGGAAGCCTAGTGTATCTGTTAAGCTGCTCGTCATGCTGAAACAAACCATATTGACTTCTATCATGGTGTTGTCTAACACATCATCCCAACACAATTTACATGATTGTGAGGTCAAGTTGGTCTCTGACACAGGAGGTTGGTGGCACCTTAATTGGGGAGGACAGGCTTGTGGTAATGGCTGGACCGGAATCGGTGGAATGGTATCAAATACATCAAACACATGGTTTCCATGGTTTCCAAGTGTTTGATACCATTCCATTCGCTCCATTCCAGCCATTATTATGAGCTGTCCTCCCCTCAGCAGCCTCCAACGGTCTCTGGAATATTCTCATGGATAATAAAAGTCGACTTATCTCCTCTCATCTCCTCTCATCTCTTCTCCTCCCTTCTTTTCTCCTCTCTTGTCCTCTCTTCTCTTGTCTCCTCTCTTCTGTCTCTTCTGTCTCCTCTCTTCTGCCTCCTCTCTTCTGTCTCCTCTCTTCTGTCTCTTCTCCTCTGTTCTCTTCTGTCTCCTCTCTTCTGCCTCCTCTCTTCTGTCTCCTCTCTTCTGTCTCCTCTCTTCTGCCTCCTCTCTTCTGTCTCCTCTCTTCCCTGTCCTGTAGCTGTCAGAGTGTAAGGAGCGTATGTTGGAGCTAGAGAAGGCCTTGGAGGATCCAGGACAGGAGAACAGGGCCAGAGAGCTGGAGGGGAACGACCCATCTCCTGTTGAACTCATCCAGAAGATAGAACAGGTAAAGCCTACAGTACTGAAGCTGCTTTACAGTCATGCAGGCAGATTTCAGAACCGTGGGTAGGTCTGAGTCTAAACGGTCAGTGTATCTGAAGGAGACTAAGAACACAAACTATGCCACTTTTCTTTCTTGAGGGAAGGTGAAGTCATCAATCAAGATTACCACCAATTAATCATATCCCGTCGTTATAATTGATTGAGGTTGAAGCTGTCTCATGTTAATGTGGGTTAATGCGTGTGTGTGTGTGTGTGTGTATGTGTGTGTGTGTGTGTGTGTGTGTGTGTGTGTGTGTGTGTGTGTGTGTGTGTGTGTGTGTGTGTGCGTGCGTGCGTGCGTGCGTGCGTGCGTGTTTCAGTTGGAGGTTGGCTTGGCGGAGCGGGAAGAGCTGCTCCTGGAGAAGGACTTGGTGTTTGAGCAGGTGACCCGGCTTTCTCAGCGAATCAGAGCTAAGGCCGAGAACGGCAAGCAGGACACACTGCAGCTAGCCAAGAAGGTACTCTCTTACACACACACACACACACACACACACACACACACACACACACACACACACACACACACACACACACACACACACACACACACAGGAGGCAGCCAAAAGGGTACACACACACACACACACACACAGGAAGCAGCCAAGAAGGCATCTACTGCCAAACTCATCCATTCACACACTCACAGTCGGGGTAGAGGATCTTGGAGCGTGGTGGCTCCATGTGCCTGGTGCAGCCTAGCAGACTGACTGCCCTCTAACCCCGGCTCCCTGCAGGGCCCAGCCCAGTGTCTCCTGGATGAAGTATCACCTGCCCACCAGGCCAAGGCTGTTAGTTATCTCAATGAGTCAATGAGCCATGTTACACACACACAGCCAATGAGTCATGTTACACACACACAGCCAATGAGCCAAAGTTGCTGTGCACTCTGAGGCAAATCCTCTCAGGACGCTTAGATAACCTCACTGGGCCCCAGCAGCCAGCATGCCAAGCTGAGGCTCTGGGATCTGGAGGATGTTAGATATCAGTTTATCTGGGGGATGTTAGATATCAGTTTGATCTGGAGGATGTTAGATATTAGTTTATCTGGGGGATGTTAGATTGATCTGGAGGATGTTAGATATCAGTTTGATCTGGAGGATGTTAGATATTCGTTTATCTGGAGGATGTTAGTTATCAGTTTATCTGTGGGATGTTAGATATCAGTTTGATCTGGAGGATATTAGATATCAGTTTGATCTGGAGGATGTTAGATAACAGTTTGATCTGGAGGATGTTAGATATCAGTTTGATCTGGAGGATGTTAGATATTAGTTTGATCTGGAGGATGTTAGATATCAGTTTGATCTGGAGGATGTTAGATATTAGTTTATCTGGGGGATGTTAGATATCAGTTTGATCTGGAGGATGTTAGATATTCGTTTATCTGTGGGATGTTAGATATCAGTTTATCTGTGGGATGTTAGATATCAGTTTGATCTGGAGGATGTTAGATATCAGTTTGATCTGGAGGATGTTAGATATCAGTTTGATCTGGAGGATGTTAGATATCAGTTTGATCTGGAGGATGTTAGATAACAGTTTGATCTGGAGGATGTTAGATATCAGTTTGATCTGGAGGATGTTAGATATTAGTTTGATCTGGAGGATGTTAGATTGATCTGGAGGATGTTAGATATTAGTTTGATCTGGAGGATGTTAGATATCAGTTTGATCTGGAGGATGTTAGATATTAGTTTATCTGGAGGATGTTAGATATTAGTTTATCTGGAGGATGTTAGATATCAGTTTGATCTGGAGGATGTTAGATATCAGTTTGATCTGGAGGATGTTAGATATCAGTTTGATCTGGAGGATGTTAGATATTAGTTTGATCTGGAGGATGTTAGATATCAGTTTGATCTGGAGGATGTTAGATATCAGTTTATCTGGGGGATGTTAGATATTAGTTTATCTGGAGGATGTTAGATCTCAGTTTGATCTGGAGGATGTTAGATATCAGTTTGATCTGGAGGATGTTAGATATCAGTTTGATCTGGAGGATGTTAGATATTCGTTTGATCTGGAGGATGTTAGATTTTAGTTTGATCTGGAGGATGTTAGATTGATCTGGAGGATGTTAGATATTAGTTTGATCTGGAGGATGTTAGATATTAGTTTATCTGGAGGATGTTAGATATCAGTTTGATCTGGAGGATGTTAGATATTAGTTTGATCTGGAGGATGTTAGATTGATCTTGAGGATGTTAGATATTAGTTTGATCTGGAGGATGTTAGATATTAGTTTGATCTGGAGGATGTTAGATATCAGTTTGATCTGGAGGATGTTAGATATCAGTTTGATCTGGAGGATGTTAGATATCAGTTTATCTGGGGGATGTTAGATATTAGTTTATCTGGAGGATGTTAGATATCAGTTTGATCTGGAGGATGTTAGATATCAGTTTGATCTGGAGGATGTTAGATTTTAGTTTGATCTGGAGGATGTTAGATTGATCTGGAGGATGTTAGATATTAGTTTGATCTGGAGGATGTTAGATATTAGTTTATCTGGAGGATGTTAGATATCAGTTTGATCTGGAGGATGTTAGATATTAGTTTGATCTGGAGGATGTTAGATTGATCTTGAGGATGTTAGATATTAGTTTGATCTGGAGGATGTTAGATTGATCTGGAGGATGTTAGATATTAGTTTGATCTGGAGGATGTTAGATATTAGATTGATCTGGAGGATGTTAGATATTAGTTTATCTAGAGGATGTTAGATATTAGTTTATCTGGAGGATGTTAGATATCAGTTTGATCTGGAGGATGTTAGATATCAGTTTGATCTGGAGGATGTTAGATATCAGTTTATCTGGGGGATGTTAGATATTAGTTTATCTGGAGGATGTTAGATATCAGTTTGATCTGGAGGATGTTAGATATCATTACATTTACATTTAAGTCATTTAGCAGACGCTCTTATCCAGAGCGACTTACAAATTGGTGCATTCACCTTGTGATATCCAGTGGAACAACCACTTTACAATAGTGCATCTAAATCTTTTAGGGGGGGGGGGGGGGGGTTAGAAGGATTACTTTATCCTATCCCAGGTATTCCTTAAAGAGGTGGGGTTTCAGGATGTTAGATATCAGTTTGATCTGGAGGATGTTAGATATCAGTTTGATCTGGAGGATGTTAGATTGATCTGGAGGATGTTAGATATTAGTTTGATCTGGAGGATGTTAGATATTAGTTTATCTGGAGGATGTTAGATATCAGTTTGATCTGGAGGATGTTAGATATTAGTTTGATCTGAAGGATGTTAGATTGATCTTGAGGATGTTAGATATTAGTTTGATCTGGAGGATGTTAGATTGATCTGGAGGATGTTAGATATTAGTTTGATCTGGAGGATGTTAGATATTAGATTGATCTGGAGGATGTTAGATATTAGTTTATCTGGAGGATGTTAGATTGATCTGGAGGATATTAGATTTTAGTTTGATCTGGAGGATGTTAGATATTAGTTTATCTGGAGGATGTTAGATTGATCTGGAGGATGTTAGATTGATCTGGAGGATATTAGATTGATCTGGAGGATGTTAGATATTAGTTTATCTGGAGGATGTTAGATTGATCTGGAGGATGTTAGATTGATCTGGAGGATATTAGATTGATCTGGAGGATGTTAGATAACAGTTTGATCTGCAGGATGTTAGATATCAGTTTGATCTGGAGGATGTTAGATATTAGTTTGATCTGGAGGATGTTAGATTGATCTGGAGGATGTTAGATATTAGATTGATCTGGAGGATGTTAGATATCAGTTTGATCTGGAGGATGTTAGATATTAGTTTTACTGGAGGATGTTAGATATCAGTTTGATCTGGAGGATGTTAGATATCAGTTTGATCTGGAGGATGTTAGATATCAGTTTGATCTGGAGGATGTTAGATATCAGTTTATCTGGGGGATGTTAGATATCAGTTTATCTGGAGGATGTTAAATATCAGTTTGATCTGGAGGATGTTAGATATCAGTTTGATCTGGAGGATGTTAGATATTAGTTTGATCTGGAGGATGTTAGATTGATCTGGAGGATGTTAGATATTAGTTTGATCTGGAGGATGTTAGATATCAGTTTGATCTGGAGGATGTTAGATATTAGATTGATCTGGAGGATGTTAGATATTAGTTTGATCTGGAGGATGTTAGATATTAGTTTATCTGGAGGATGTTAGATTGATCTGGAGGATATTAGATTGATCTGGAGGATGTTAGATATTAGTTTATCTGGAGGATGTTAGATGTCAGTTTGATCTGGAGGATGTTAGATATTAGATTGATCTGGAGGATGTTAGATTGATCTGGAGGATATTAGATTGATCTGGAGGATGTTAGATATTAGTTTGATCTGGAGGATGTTAGATATTAGTTTATCTGGAGGATGTTAGATTGATCTGGAGGATATTAGATTGATCTGGAGGATGTTAGATATTAGTTTATCTGGAGGATTTTAGATGTCAGTTTGATCTGGAGGATGTTAGATATTAGATTGATCTGGAGGATGTTAGATATTAGTTTGATCTGGAGGATGTTAGATTTTAGTTTGATCTGGAGGATGTTAGATTGATCTGGAGGATGTTAGATATTAATTTGATCTGGAGGATGTTAAATATTAGTTTGATCTGGAGGATGTTAGATATTAGTTTGATCTGGAGGATGTTAGATTGATCTGGAGGATGTTAGATATTAGTTTGATCTGAAGGATGTTAGATATCAGTTTGATCTGGAGGATGTTAGATATTAGATTGATCTGGAGGATGTTAGATATTAGTTTGATCTGGAGGATGTTAGATATCAGTTTATCTGGAGGATGTTAGATTGATCTGGAGGATATTAGATTGATCTGGAGGATGTTAGATATTAGTTTGATCTGGAGGATGTTAGATATTAGTTTATCTGGAGGATGTCAGATTGATCTGGAGGATGTTAGATATTAGTTTATCTGGAGGATGTTAGATTGATCTGGAGGATATTAGATTGATCTGGAGGATGTTAGATATTTGTTTATCTGGAGGATGTTAGATTGATCTGGAGGATGTTAGATATCAGTTTGATCTGGAGGATGTTAGATATCAGTTTGATCTGGAGGATGTTAGATATTAGTTTGATCTGGAGGATGTTAGATATTAGATTGATCTGGAGGATGTTAGATATTAGTTTATCTGGAGGATGTTAGATTGATCTGGAGGATATTAGATTTTAGTTTGATCTGGAGGATGTTAGATATTAGTTTATCTGGAGGATGTTAGATTGATCTGGAGGATGTTAGATTGATCTGGAGGATATTAGATTGATCTGGAGGATGTTAGATATTAGTTTATCTGGAGGATGTTAGATTGATCTGGAGGATGTTAGATTGATCTGGAGGATATTAGATTGATCTGGAGGATGTTAGATAACAGTTTGATCTGCAGGATGTTAGATATCAGTTTGATCTGGAGGATGTTAGATATTAGTTTGATCTGGAGGATGTTAGATTGATCTGGAGGATGTTAGATATTAGATTGATCTGGAGGATGTTAGATATCAGTTTGATCTGGAGGATGTTAGATATTAGTTTTACTGGAGGATGTTAGATATCAGTTTGATCTGGAGGATGTTAGATATCAGTTTGATCTGGAGGATGTTAGATATCAGTTTATCTGGGGGATGTTAGATATCAGTTTATCTGGAGGATGTTAAATATCAGTTTGATCTGGAGGATGTTAGATATCAGTTTGATCTGGAGGATGTTAGATATTAGTTTGATCTGGAGGATGTTAGATTGATCTGGAGGATGTTAGATATTAGTTTGATCTGGAGGATGTTAGATATCAGTTTGATCTGGAGGATGTTAGATATTAGATTGATCTGGAGGATGTTAGATATTAGTTTGATCTGGAGGATGTTAGATATTAGTTTATCTGGAGGATGTTAGATTGATCTGGAGGATATTAGATTGATCTGGAGGATGTTAGATATTAGTTTATCTGGAGGATGTTAGATGTCAGTTTGATCTGGAGGATGTTAGATATTAGATTGATCTGGAGGATGTTAGATTGATCTGGAGGATATTAGATTGATCTGGAGGATGTTAGATATTAGTTTGATCTGGAGGATGTTAGATATTAGTTTATCTGGAGGATGTTAGATTGATCTGGAGGATATTAGATTGATCTGGAGGATGTTAGATATTAGTTTATCTGGAGGATGTTAGATGTCAGTTTGATCTGGAGGATGTTAGATATTAGATTGATCTGGAGGATGTTAGATATTAGTTTGATCTGGAGGATGTTAGATTTTAGTTTGATCTGGAGGATGTTAGATTGATCTGGAGGATGTTAGATATTAATTTGATCTGGAGGATGTTAAATATTAGTTTGATCTGGAGGATGTTAGATATTAGTTTGATCTGGAGGATGTTAGATTGATCTGGAGGATGTTAGATATTAGTTTGATCTGAAGGATGTTAGATATCAGTTTGATCTGGAGGATGTTAGATATTAGATTGATCTGGAGGATGTTAGATATTAGTTTGATCTGGAGGATGTTAGATATCAGTTTATCTGGAGGATGTTAGATTGATCTGGAGGATATTAGATTGATCTGGAGGATGTTAGATATTAGTTTGATCTGGAGGATGTTAGATATTAGTTTATCTGGAGGATGTCAGATTGATCTGGAGGATGTTAGATATTAGTTTATCTGGAGGATGTTAGATTGATCTGGAGGATATTAGATTGATCTGGAGGATGTTAGATATTTGTTTATCTGGAGGATGTTAGATTGATCTGGAGGATGTTAGATATCAGTTTGATCTGGAGGATGTTAGATATCAGTTTGATCTGGAGGATGTTAGATATTAGATTGATCTGGAGGATGTTAAATATTAGTTTGATTTGGAGGATGTTAGATATTAGTTTATCTGGAGGATGTTAGATTGATCTGGAGGATATTAGATTGATCTGGAGGATGTTAGATAATAGTTTGATCTGGAGGATGTTAGATATTAGTTTGATCTGGAGGATGTCAGATTGATCTGGAGGATGTTAGATATTAGATTGATCTGGAGGATGTTAGATATCAGTTTGATCTGGAGGATGTTAGATGTTAGATTGATCTGGAGGATGTTAGATATCAGTTTGATCTGGAGGATGTTAGATATTAGATTGATCTGGAGGATGTTAGATGTTAGATTGATCTGGAGGATATTAGATTGATCTGGAGGATGTTAGCTATCAGTTTGATCTGGAGGATGTTAGATATTAGATTGATCTGGAGGATGTTAAATGTTAGATTGATCTGGAGGATATTAGATATCAGTTTGCTCTGGAGGATGTTAGATATTAGTTTGATTTGGAGGATGTTAGATATTAGTTTGATCTGGAGGATGTTAGATATTAGTTTGATCTGGAGGATGTTAGATATTAGTTTGAGTGCATTATTGGGTGACTGAGTGTGTCTGAGTATATACATGTTGTGTGTGTATTGGAGGCAGGAATGGAAATGAATGTAGCCCGCTAGCCAAAGGCTAGTACTGTTCAGACCAGGCTAGCATTGTTCAGACCAGGCTAGTAGAACATGTTCCCAACTACCCCGCCGGCTAGAGAAACTGTCTTTTCAAATATCATGTCTGTCAGGCTGTCTGTGCGTTAACCAACCCCGTCTCCTCTCTCTCAGGTGAATGAGTTGCAGGGCCGTATCAAGGAGTCAACCAGGAGGATGATGGCCGTGGTGTCTGAGTTGTCGATGCGCCAAGCCAGCGCCATGACCCTGCAGCAGGTAAATAGGAGACTCTTTTAGATTGACCAGCATTTCCTAGTCTGGTGGACCCATACTGTAGATCCCTGTAGCCAACAGGGAGCACGCTAAGGTCAAGTCTAAGAATTATACTGTAGATCCCTGTAGCCAACAGGGAGCAGGCTAAGGTCAAGTCTAAGAATTATACTGTAGATCCCTGTAGCCAACTGGGACCAGGCTAAGGTCAAGTCTAAGAATTATACTGTAGATCCCTGTAGCCAACTGGGACCAGGCTAAGGTCAAGTCTAAGAATTATACTGTAGATCCCTGTAGCCAACTGGGACCAGGCTAAGGTCAAGTCTAAGGATTTCCAACTTTTACGACATCATCCTCTTTCCCTACATCGATCTACCCAAGCACAAATATCCTCCTAATAATCGTCCTCTTCCTGACATTCCATGTCTTGACCCCACCCATGTCAGGAGCTGAAGGAGAGGGAGCTGTTCCTGGACACCTGTCACCGGCGCCTGGACCAGGGTCTGCCCCCCTCTGAAGACCTGGAGCTGGAGTGGCAACACATCCTCAGGGATGAGCAGCGCAGACAGGCCGACCAGCAGGAGAAAGACAGGGTCAGTCACCCTCCATGGCCCTCTACCACAGGACTTTGAATTATGGATAATTAATGGATGAATTCATAAATGTTGAACTTGATGCTGAACTTTTGTACCTCTACACTGATAAGTTAACACTGCATTTAACACTTTGACTGTCTGGCAATCAGATAGAAACGTTTTATGTAGAATAGACGTGCCTTTCTGACATGTAGAAAATGAGGAATCTTGTCAGCTCTATTCATGGTATTTCTATCTGCAATGTTCAGTACATTGAACCCTGTTCTCTCCAGTACATTTCTAGATACTGTTTTAGATGTACAGTATACCATGAGTTAAATACCAGTATATGGTATACTATGTTGAGGACCTGGATTCTCTCCTCTGTTACAGCTGGTGGAGGAGGAGGAGAGGTCCCAGCTCCCTAGTGGGGTGTACACCACGGCCGAGGCCCGACCCAACGCCTACATCCCCCTGGGGGACACCCTGCCCCTGCCCAAGCCCTACGGAGCCCTGGCCCCCTTCAAACCCTCCGAGCCCGGCACCAACATCAGACACATTCGCAAGCCTGAACCAAAACCTATTGAGATATAGACCTGGACCAAACCCATTGAGATATACTGTAGACCTGGACCAAACCCATTGAGATATACTGTAGACCTGGACCAAACCCATTGAGGTATACTGTAGACCTGGACCAAACACATTGAGATATACTGTAGACCTGGACCAAACCCATTGAGGTATACTGTAGACCTGGACTAAACCCATTGAGATATACTGTAGACCTGGACCAACCCCTCTACTACTACGTCTAACCCACCTAGATCTATCTGGGACTATAGAGTGACAACATACATTTAATCAACATTTAATTCAGTTAAATTTCTGTTGGCACTAATAGCACTCCATATGAGATACTCGGGTTACCAGGGACAGGAGAATATGTATCTAGGAGTGTAGCAGCCAATCATCATAGGACCTTTAGATTCTCAACACAAGCACAGCTCATTAAACAGCAGGTATATTTTAACCTCGTCTGCTGTTGATCCTTTTTCCTTCCTGAGAAGCGGAGCAGGGAGCGTGCCATGCATCTGGGTTGTATTTCTGCTGAAGTCAGAGGCACGAGGTCTTACTGGCAATACTGTAGCTGTTTCTATTTACCCTCCTCCAGTAACCTAGACCTCACAGAGAATCTTTCAGAGGGATTTCACTGATGATTCTTTACATTTCTGGTAAAGGAGGAAGAGAAAGTGGAGTGTGTGTGTGTGTGTGTGTGTGTGTGTGTGTGTGTGTGTGTGTGTGTGTGTGTGTGTGTGTGTGTGTGTGTGTGTGTGTGTGTGAGAGAGAGAGAGAGCGCTCTACGATTCTGAGAATCAAAGTTTGGCTTTGGGAGAAGTGTGCCTGGTGTTGTGACTTGTGGAAGCATCCAAACCAGTGACATCAGATATTCTGTAGAACGCCTGTTCATTTCCTGAGCGACTGTATCTGTGGAGTCAGCCAGGTCTCAGTCTGTTCCCTCAGCTAACAGGGTGTGTCTCTGACTGTCTCAACCATAACAATCCACACTGCAGCACAGTGGCTAACATTAGCATGTGATAATCAGAGTGATGATGGGATAATGTACTTATTTATGGTTTACTTATCTGTCCCTTAATGTCACTGTATGAGTCATAGGGAATAGTGTCAATGTGACGCTGCCACGGCTATCATGAGCAGTCTTATTGAACGAAGACAGACAGTTGTTAGAAACATGCAACAAATATTTTATTTAGAGTTTAATTGATACAATATGGCTTTACACACGTGTAAACATTACAAAAAAATCCCTTTTCCAGTTTATTATTGTACCTGATCCAACTCATTTCCTGGATTTCACTCCAAATCACTGTGTTATTCCTGAAATCTAACCATGCATCAGTTCCTCTGAAATGGAAATGTACAGACATCATACAGGACACATGTTGTGGTAATTCATACACCTTCCAGATAACTTTCCTTCTTACTGTAAGAGCCTCATCCATCTGGTTTGTGTGGGAGAGTTGAGCAACAGGCAGAGAGTGCAGAAATATAAATCTGTCAAATGAATGCTTAACCGGTGACTATTGTCACCAGACCCATTGTTCATCAGAATCAAATGTCTTTTCATAGATTCTCATGTATTGGAATGTTGAGTAATCAACATTTAAAGTGTAATTTCACACAGTCCCCGCTCTCTGACACAGTCCCCGCTCTCTGACACAGTCCCCGCTCTCTGACACAGTCCCCGCTCTCTGACACAGTCCCCGCTCTCTGACACAGTCCCCGCTCTCTGACACAGTCCCCGCTCTCTGACACAGTCCCCGCTCTCTGACACAGTTCCCCGCTCTCTGACACAGTCCCCGCTCTCTGACACAGTCCCCGCTCTCTGACACAGTCCCCGCTCTCTGACACAGTCCCCGCTCTCTGACACAGTCCCCGCTCTCTGACACAGTCCCCGCTCTCTGACACAGTCCCCGCTCTCTGACACAGTCCCCGCTCTCTGAGTATTAGTGGAATATGTAATGTTGAGTGATAACTTGGAGCCTCAACTGCTCCCCCTCTTTCTTCACCTCCCTTCACCTCTCGGTCTTTCACTCCCTCACTTGTCCTGGAAGCCCAGCAGGATCAGAGTCTGTTTCAGAGTCGTCTCCTCCACAAACCTGGCATCCACATTCTCCTGCTCCTCAAAAGGGTTCAGAGCTGCAACACAGAATAGACACACCATCAGACACCCACACACAGAACACACACAGTACACACACAGTACACACCATCAGACACCCACACACAGAACACACACAGTACACACACAGAACACACACAGAACACACACACAGTACACACACAGAACACACACAATATACACACAGAACACACACAGAACACACACAGTACACACACAGTACACACACAATACACACACACAGAACACACACACAGAACACACACAATATACACACACAATATACACAGAACACACACAGTACACACACAGTACACACACAGTACACAGTTTGGCTTGGCTGTTTAATAAGCTAGTTTCACTTGTAGAGACAAGAGAAACATTCTCTGAATAAATACCTCGATCTTCCACATCCAACAGAATTTTGGTCAGGAAGGTGAGAGGCAGGAACTCAGGCCTGAAGCCAGGCTCGTCTCTCTCCATGAACATAGAACCCTGGAACAACAGACAAAGCATCTAACTAATCAAGTCCAGCAGTATTTACTTCCTGCTCTTGGTGGTATTGAATTGGTGATTGTACAGTTGATTAGTGGAAGCTGAATAAGACAGTGTTACTTTGGTTTTGGCGTGTTTCTCCAGCAGGCCTCTGACATAGTCTCTGGAGATACAGGCTGAACTGATGGGGTGATCCCACAGGTGACAGATCCTCTGCTCCATGGGCTGGAAATAACAGCAACAGTCATCTGGTTACCCCATGTCCTCTATCACCAGGCCTTCAACAGAAGTTTCTCAACCTGTGTAAAACCTATCGTGTTGACTGGTAAATGAGTGGCTATTCGCTATGGCCCGATTCTGACTTAAGAAAGGCGTCATTTCCTACGCACGCCTTTCCTACGCACTTCTCAGTAGTTGGTATTCAGACTTACCTTATGCAGGTGCGTAACGGGCTTTGCAGGCGTTTCCCTTGCACATGTAATTCAACCGATGAAAACCCTCCCACTTGCTGGCCAACAGATTTTCTCGTGGAGTTTTCATTCAATATGGTTTTCAGGACATTTCTCTTGAAGCCAATATGGTTTTCAGGACATTTCTCTTATTAAAGCCAATATGGTTTTCAGGACATTTCTCTTATTAAAGCCAATATGGTTTTCAGGACATTTCTCTTATTAAAGCCAATATGGTTTTCAGGACATTTCTCTTGAAGCCAATATGGTTTTCAGGACATTTCTCTTATTAAAGCCAATATGGTTTTCAGGACATTTCTCTTAAAGCCAATATGGTGATTAGATTTAACGTAGCTACAACGAGCTGTGGCTCAAAGCAGCCTCAAACGTTTTCAGTCAGACATTCACTCTTGCCATACAGAGTTGAAATATCAAGCCAACATTTTGAATTGAATAACATTGCTTGTGAGCTTCAGAGCTGTAACGATTTCAAACCGACTTGGAGGCGCACTTTGGCTTTGAAGGCAAGTACAAACGCATACTAGTAGTAGTCATCGCTCCTTCTCGCGAGTCTACACATCCTGCGAAACAGTGTCATCTCACTGGCTTCTTCTGGGGATTTTGTCTCCGATCTCAACTTGTCTGGGGCAGCTAAATCAGGGCCAAAATAATGTAGTGTACACCCGGCTTAAGGCATCCCTTTAAATACGGTGTACCCTTAATTATAATTTTGTTGACAGACTAGAATAGATGGAGAGAACGGGCTCAGACAATAGGGATCAATGAAAGAAAGACATCTATACATCTTTATCTCCGTTTCAACTGGTAGATTTAAAAATACTCTGATCTGTTAGATTATTTAGGCACATTTTAGTCTTAGGAAAGTATGTATGAATCATAAACCAACCGGTTTGGAGAGCCTTTACTCACAAAATATATTTATGAATAAAAAATACAGTGGTTTGATTCAATGTATGAAATATTGGAAGGTGGAAAAAGTGTAGAATAGGGGTTGAACTTCGGCCTGTCCCCGAGGGCGCTCAGAGTGTTCTATAGGAGCACCATTGAGAGCATACTGTTGGGCTGCATCACAGCCTGCTGCGGCAACTCCACCGCCGCGGACCACAAGGCACTTCAGAGGGTGATAAGTGCAGCCGAACACACCATTGGTGCACACTGCCTGACCCGCAGGACCCTACACCACCAGGTGTCTCAGGAAGTAACTGTGGCTCAGTTGGTAGAGCATGGTGTTTGCAACGCCAGGGTTGTTGGTTCGATTCCCACGGGGGACCAGTACGGAGAAAAAAAAATGCATGAAATGGAATGTATGCATTCACTACTGTAAGTCGCTCTGGATAAGAGCGTCTGCTAAATGACTAAAATGTAAATGTAAGGCCAAGAAGATCATCAAGGACCTCAGCCAACCCGAGCCACGCCCTGTTCTCCCCACTTCAATCACTCAGACGCGGGCAGTACAGGAGCATCATGACAAAAACGAACAGACTGGCCAATAGCTTCTGCCCTGAGACCATCAGGCTGCTAAATAGCCACCACTAGTCAGCTACCTTCCCCCCGCTACTCCCCCGATGGACATTTCCCACCCACCCCCCAACTGACTTTTACTCTGCCCCCACCCCAACGACATTCATCACTGTTGCAGTTGTTAATATGTATATTATAATTGTAATTCATTTTTATTAATCATTTTTATTGATTTGATTTCACTTGGTCCTCACACCCCTCAATGATCATGCTGCTCCCCTGCAGTCATTCCCCCCACCTCCTCAACAGTCTTTCCTCTGCTCCCCTGCAGTCATTCCCCCACCTCCTCAACAGTCTTTACTCTGCTCCCCTGCAGTCATTCCCCCCACCTCCTCAACAGTCTTTACTCTGCTCCCCTGCAGTCATTCCCCCCACCTCCTCAACAGTCTTTACTCTGCTCCCCTGCAGTCATTCCCCCCACCTCCTCAACAGTCTTTACTCTGCTCCCCTGCAGTCATTCCCCCCACCTCCTCAACAGTCTTTACTCTGCTCCCCTGCAGTCATTCCCCCCACCTCCTCAACAGTCTTTACTCTGCTCCCCTGCAGTCATTCCCCCACCTCCTCAACAGTCTTTACTCTGCTCCCCTGCAGTCATTCCCCCACCTCCTCAACAGTCTTTACTCTGCTCCCCTGCAGTCATTCCCCCACCTCCTCAACAGTCTTTACTCTGCTCCCCTGCAGTCATTCCCCCACCTCCTCAACAGTCTTTACTCTGCTCCCCTGCAGTCATTCCCCCACCTCCTCAACAGTCTTTACTCTGCTCCCCTGCAGTCATTCCCCCCACCTCCTCAACAGTCTTTACTCTGCTCCCCTGCAGTCATTCCCCCCACCTCCTCAACAGTCTTTACTCTGCTCCCCTGCAGTCATTCCCCCCACCTCCTCAACAGTCTTTACTCTGCTCCCCTGCAGTCATTCCCCCACCTCCTCAACAGTCTTTACTCTGCTCCCCTGCAGTCATTCCCCCACCTCCTCAACAGTCTTTACTCTGCTCCCCTGCAGTCATTCCCCCCACCTCCTCAACAGTCTTTACTCTGCTCCCCTGCAGTCATTCCCCCCACCTCCTCAACAGTCTTTACTCTGCTCCCCTGCAGTCATTCCCCCACCTCCTCAACAGTCTTTACTCTGCTCCCCTGCAGTCATTCCCCCACCTCCTCAACAGTCATTCCTCTGCTCCCCTGCAGTCATTCCCCCCACCTCCTCAACAGTCATTCCTCTGCCTCCACCCCAGTGGACATGTATTATTCATCACTGCCACAGTTATTATGATGTATATAGTGCTATTTCTATTGTTTTATTACCATTGTCATTATTTTATTTCCCTTAGTCCTGCATGTTGGAGCTTGGAGCCTAAGATTTTCACTGTACCCTGTAATCACACCTGAAACCCTGTACATGTGACTATTAAACACTGAATCAGAACCTGAACAATAGTCCTATAAGTCTACCCTGATTCTCACAACGGTCCAGGCGCGGTGAACCGTGAGTCTACCCTGATTCTCACAACGGTCCAGGCGCGGTGAACCGTGAGTCTACCCTGATTCTCACAACGGTCCAGTCGCGGTGAACCGTGAGTCTACCCTGATTCTCACAACGGTCCAGGCGTGGTGAACCGTGAGTCTACCCTGATTCTCACAACGGTCCAGGCGTGGTGAACCGTGAGTCTACCCTGATTCTCACAACGGTCCAGGCGTGGTGAACCGTGAGTCTACCCTGATTCTCACAACGGTCCAGTCGTGGTGAACCGTGAGTCTACCCTGATTCTCACAACGGTCCAGGCGTGGTGAACCGTGAGTCTACCCTGATTCTCACAACGGTCCAGGCGTGGTGAACCGTGAGTCTACCCTGATTCTCACAACGGTCCAGGCGTGGTGAACCGTGAGTCTACCCTGATTCTCACAACGGTCCAGTCGTGGTGAACCGTGAGTCTACCCTGATTCTCACAACGGTCCAGTCGCGGTGAACCGTGAGTCTACCCTGATTCTCACAACGGTCCAGTCGTGGTGAACCGTGAGTCTACCCTGATTCTCACAACGGTCCAGGCGCGGTGAACCGTGAGTCTACCCTGATTCTCACAACGGTCCAGGCGCGGTGAACCGTGAGTCTAACCTGATTCTCACAACGGTCCAGGCGTGGTGAACCGTGAGTCTACCCTGATTCTCACAACGGTCCAGTCGTGGTGAACCGTGAGTCTACCCTGATTCTCACAACGGTCCAGTCGTGGTGAACCGTGAGTCTACCCTGATTCTCACAACGGTCCAGTCGTGGTGAACCGTGAGTCTACCCTGATTCTCACAACGGTCCAGGCGTGGTGAACCGTGAGTCTAACCTGATTCTCACAACGGTCCAGTCGTGGTGAACCGTGAGTCTACCCTGATTCTCACAACGGTCCAGTCGTGGTGAACCGTGAGTCTACCCTGATTCTCACAACGGGCCAGGCGTGGTGAACCGTGAGTCAGGCTCCAGGTTTAACCTGCTACGTGTGGTCTGAGTTCCATAATGTTCTAATAGGCTACATGTCCTAAATTATTGCACAACGTTAGTCTAATATGATCCAGTAATGCTAGAGACCTTCAGGAACAACTACACTGATGTGACAGAGAAAATAAAGCTCAACAGAATGGAATGATGCAAAATGTAAGGTACAAATTGTAGAAAACTAACACTTCTAAATGTATGTGGGTATTACTGATGGTGGCTCCTGATAGTGCCTAATATTTAACATGATACAAATTGTCAAATAAAACGGCGAAAAGCCCAGTCATAAAACATTTGAAAGCGCATACATCAAGTTAGCAGGTTCAGCACTACAGAAGCCTGTAGCTTGGATCTCCACATTTCATCCACGCAAATTATGAGGGTATACAATTAAAATTCTGAATAACGGCTCAGCTATTTATAGCCTATTTCACTGTCCCACTTGAGACCAGTAGGTTCACTAGACCTTATTCATGGTTTCATCACGCATAAAGGTGGTGGAATTATGAGGGAATTAAATCAAGGTCAGAATACGACGTATCTGTAGACACCTCCACCACACTCTAGCCTCCACCCCAAACAAAACCGAGGTCAGAATACGACGTATCTGTAGACACCTCCACCACACTCTAGCCTCCACCCCAAACAAAACCGAGGTCAGAATACGACGTATCTGTAGACACCTCCACCACACTCTAGCCTCCACCCCAAACAAAACCGAGGTCAGAATACGACGTATCTGTAGACACCTCCACCACACTCTAGCCTCCACCCCAAACAAAACCGAGGTCAGAATACGACGTATCTGTAGACACCTCCACCACACTCTAGCCTCCACCCCAAACAAAACCGAGGTCAGAATACGACGTATCTGTAGACACCTCCACCACACTCTAGCCTCCACCCCAAACAAAACCGAGGTCAGAATACGACGTATCTGTAGACACCTCCACCACACTCTAGCCTCCACCCCAAACAAAACCGAGGTCAGAATACGACGTATCTGTAGACACCTCCACCACACTCTAGCCTCCACCCCAAACAAAACCGAGGTCAGAATACGACGTATCTGTAGACACCTCCACCACACTCTAGCCTCCACCCCAAACAAAACCGAGGTCAGAATACGACGTATCTGTAGACACCTCCACCACACTCTAGCCTCCACCCCAAACAAAACCGAGGTCAGAATACGACGTATCTGTAGACACCTCCACCACACTCTAGCCTCCACCCCAAACAAAACCGAGGTCAGAATACGACGTATCTGTAGACACCTCCACCACACTCTAGCCTCCACCCCAAACAAAACCGAGGTCAGAATACGACGTATCTGTAGACACCTCCACCACACTCTAGCCTCCACCCCAAACAAAACCGAGGTCAGAATACGACGTATCTGTAGACACCTCCACCACACTCTAGCCTCCACCCCAAACAAAACCGAGGTCAGAATACGACGTATCTGTAGACACCTCCACCACACTCTAGCCTCCACCCCAAACAAAACCGAGGTCAGAATACGACGTATCTGTAGACACCTCCACCACACTCTAGCCTCCACCCCAAACAAAACCGAGGTCAGAATACGACGTATCTGTAGACACCTCCACCACACTCTAGCCTCCACCCCAAACAAAACCGAGGTCAGAATATGCAGAGAGAGAAGTGCATCTAAAGGGAATTCCATTCCATTTACGCGCGCTTAACTCGGGTCGGAATCCCCCCCTATGAATATGAGAATGAACAGCAGAAGGAATGTGTCTGTGTTTCTCTGTTGTACCTTCTTCACTTCCTCTCTTGGTTGCAACAACAGTCCAAGAATCCTCTGATTGGCAAAAAAAAAATATTACATTCCACTGCTTAGACAGCTGGAAGTAACAAACATCAGCAACTACACAATGCAATTAACACCTTTGAGAGAAATGTAACTTTTACCTCCGGTAGTCTCTTCAGAATGCTGAACTTCAGCTCCTCGTTGGCATCACTGTTGTCTAGATCTACACAAGAGAAAAAAATAGACAGTTTTTTAATTACTTAAAATCATCTAAACCTTTCATCTTCAGTAATACGGTTTCTATTGTCCCAGGAGGACTTTCTGGGAGTGTGAAAAACACCAAGGTAAAGTCCATATCAAACATTATCAACCATCTCTGACTACTACATTATTCAAAACACTTTAAGGCAATTACACAAATTAATTTTGCCACTTTCTTATACAGAACTTATTCCCCAGAATTCTGAAATGTTCCTTATCACCGTCTAGACTAATTACGGAAAACTTCATGTTTTGTACTTTGCTTTCATCTTCAGAGATTGTTTTGTTTGTCCCCTGAGGAAGAGCTGTGATATAAACTGTACTGAAACTGGCCAGGCATGAAACAGTTTCTAGTATTGCCTTCTGATTGTTACCAGGTACAAAAAGAGTCAGTGTTCCTGTTACCACACAAACATCCCACTGTTTGGGTATTGTAACATCTTAATACAAGACTGTATTGTAATGGGATATCTTAAAAGATTGAGATGTCAATGCAAGTATTGATAAACGTGTCCAAGCATGAACGGGTATCTAGGGCTGTAAGCATTGCGCCATTCTTCTTACCAGGTACTGACTATCTGTCAGGGAGGGTTTGTACTAGTTGACCTTTGTATTACAAGAGAGTAACTCAAGACATTTAGATTCTCTGAAGCAAACTGTTTGGGTATAGCAATAACACTTCAATGTCTTTGTAAAGAAACAACTATAGATATGAAGATATGAATGCAAGTATTGTTGCAATTCAAACAGTGGATGAGGGATAAGGGCATGTTTAGTCTGAGCTTGTGTCTAACAGGGATAAAACCCTGCAGGACTGTGGGTGGGAGTGGTACTGGCACTTGGGCTTCTAGCGCTTACATTCCATTCTTTGTCTTGGTAAACACTACAATGTTCAACATCTACACAGTCCCTCACTCCAGTCCCTCTCTCCAGTCCCTCTCTCCAGTCCCTCACTCCAGTCCCTCACTCCAGTCCCTCACTCCAGTCCCTCACTCCAGTCCCTCACTCCAACTACAGTACCTGCCAATCAGTTGTGTTGTGACAAGGTAGAGGTGGTATACAGAAGATAGCCCTATTTGGTAAAAGACCAAGTCCATATTATGGCAAGAACAGCTCAAATAAGCAAAGAGAAACGACAGTCCATCATTACTTTAACACATGAAGGTCCGTCAATCCTGGAAATTTCAAGAACTTTTAATGTTTCTTCAAGTGCAGTCGCAAAAACTATCAAGCACTATGATGAACCAAGTGTCCTAACGAGAGAGCACATGTTCTATGCCAGGCGAAATTATGACTGTCTCATCAACCCTGCCAGGAAATGTAGAAACTTGATCTCCACTATAAAAAAGCATCTAGACATTATCTCCCATTTCTTACAGAGTAGCATTTGGTTTTCAACAGCAGAAATGTGTATAAAACTTGCTGTCTGTCTCTCGGACCATTTCAATTTTGTTTTCCCTACCGTCTCATATAAAGTGAATGTGTCCGAACCAGACAGACAACAAATTGAGCTGGTTGTCATAGCAACACACAACTTTTTTTCCAGTTGACTAGCTAAATCGACATTTTGTTGCCAAAACTAAAATGGATGAGTAGCACATTTAGCTATTTTGATCTGGAGGACACTCCATTGAATGACCTAGAGAAAAGCCGCAACGAAAAAAACAGTTCAGAAAACAAAGTGCGATGCGCGTTGCTTCGAGGGCTGGCTAGCAGAGAAGACAAACAGTTGTTGACTAACGAAGAGTTTAACATCCTTCTCCGACAGTTTTATGGAAATGTACGAAATGGGAAGGGGGAGCAGTACTGCATTAAGTAGCTACCTGGCACTCCGGAGTGGGCTCAACCGGTTTCTAAACGACCCACCTATCGGTCGCAGCTGGTGCCTTATGAAGGACACTGAATTTACCACCTCGAATCATGTATTTCTGGGCAACATCAAACAGCTAAGGCAAGGAAAAGATAACACAAACAGCCACCCTCCCACCACCGATAAGGACATGGCCCAGCTCCAAAACTCCCAGGCTCTGAATCCCGGTACACCAAGGGGTCTGGTCCAGAAAGTGTGGTTCGACCTCCAGAAACATCTGGGTCGAAGAGGAAAAGAGGGGAACAGACAACTAAGCCCCACATTCAGCGCAGTATCCTCCAAATCTGGATGCCTGGGTATTATTGCCATCTTTTTTCCCCCATTCACCCATAGTCATGTCGCCGAAAATATCTAAATAAATGTTCCACTCATCCATTTTAGTTTTGGCAACAAAATGTCGATTTAGCTAGTCAACTGGAAAAAAAGTTGTGTGTTGCTATGACAACCAGCTCAATTTGTTGTCTGTCTGGTTCGGACACATTCACTTTATATGAGACGGTGGAGATCGCAATTCAATATTGAAACAAAATTAATGTCTGTGCTTTTTATAGTGGAGATCAAGTTTGTACATTTCCTAGCAGGATTGATGAGACTGTGGATTGCGCAGTGAAATGGAACATGGTAAATAGGCATTTCAAAGTCGTAGATTTAGCCGGTGGTCATTTGTGAAATAGACACCGGCTGGAATGTGGTTTTAACCTATCAACATTCAGGATTAGACCCACCTGTTGTATAAACAGTGTGTGTGTGTGTGTGTGTGTGTGTGTGGTGTACTGTATCTTTGTAATGTCACCTTCACACTGAACTCCCAGACCTATAACTCAAAGGCTTTTTGACAGTTACAGTGACCATGATAAATCAATGAACAGAGCGGCATCTTACATTTTGTGACTGAGCTATTGCTGTTAGTGTCCTCTGTTAGATTAGATTGACCTCTAGGTGTACGTCCCAAATGCCACACTATTCCTTATATAGTGCACTACTTTTGACCAGAACCCACTTTTGACACGGTTA
Organism: Salmo trutta; assembly: GCF_901001165.1. Lineage (NCBI taxonomy): Eukaryota > Metazoa > Chordata > Actinopteri > Salmoniformes > Salmonidae > Salmo > Salmo trutta. The sequence goes on from NW_021823043.1 coordinate 676,249, forward strand.
CAGTATTAATCTGTATTGAAGCATGGAGGAGGCAGACACGGTTACACTGTAAGTCAGACAGTAATGAATCTAAGAGGTTCCAGCTTACTGTGGAAAAGTACAGAACTGTATTGCCAATTCTCTGACTCAGTATTCATGAGGACACACCTTCCTGTAGTAATTACTGAGAAATTACATTATGGCACAATAGCTGAATCATGCCATCTGATAAATTGTGTGTATGTGTGTATATACAGGGTATATGCACGTATTGTGTGTCTATAGCCCTGTGTGTGTGTGTGTGTCTGTGTGTCTATAGCCGTGTGTGTGTGTGTGCGTGCGTGCGTGCGTGCGTGTGAACCTGTCATGAGTCGTGAGACGAAGGTCTCAGTGAGCTGCAGGACACCATGGTCAACGTACTGCAGGAAGGTGTGTCTGGGGAGACAGCGAACCCCCAACACGGACAGGAGAGTGTGATACCCTGCAGACACACAGCAACACCACGTCAGATGCCGTTTGCTTGAATATTTATTTCATATTGTAGAGGCAGGCTCTCTATAAGCTCTGTTCAAGTGCTTTGTTATTATGAGACACTGGACAGGGAGGTTAAAATAAGTTTAACGCCTTGGTTATTTTGAGAAGGTTGAACAAGGTAAAATACATGAATAAACAGTGTTATTTAGAGAAGATTAAACAGGGTTCTTCTTACCAGGAGGGAGGGGGAGACACAGAGTGTTTGTAGCCTCCAGTATCCGACACATCACGTGAAACACTGCCCACTCCGCTGAACTCCCCTGCTGCTTTCTACAGCAGATAGGAGAGCAGATAGGATAGTAAACAGCAATGGAACAGGACTTACATACACACTGTAGACACACACTAACACACACACTAATTGACTAACACACAAACTGACACACACACTAATTGGCTAACACACAAACTGACACACACACACTAACACAGGGAGCAACTTACAAGCAGAGGGCCAGAGGGCCCAGTTTGTACTTCAGCCACACAGACTCCAGCATGCGTCTGATCAGCTCCAGCTACACACACCAAACACCCACACACCACCACACACCAAACACACACACACACCAAACACCCACACATACACCACACCAAACACCCCCACACACCAAACACCCACACCCACACCAAACACCCCCAGACACCAAACACACACACCGAACACACACATTAAACACCCACACACCAAAAACCCCCACACACACCAAACAAGCACAAACACACACACACAAACACACAGAAAAGAGGTCAGGGATGAATGCTCTGAGAATTTAAACATCTGATTTACTCAAATGTTACATGATAAGACCACTATTAAAACGTTTCACATTCACTTCCTATTTCTACAGCTTCACACACTAACACTTCCTATTTTCTCAATTGAGCAACAAATGAATAGTAGTCCATGCCAACACGTAGCAAGAGCACTATGATTTATTTATACACTGCCACTTTCACACCCATTACATCCCCACACACACACACACACACACACACACCGCTAGCCAACTAACACACACTGTGACTGACCAAGCATGACTCCTCACATCCTCTTCTCCTCGCTCTCTTACTGCAATAACAGGAAGGAACACTACCACATTTACATCCTGACACACAATCTCACACTCACACACACTTTATGGAAAAGGCTTGTGTCTTCCTGATATGGAGTGCATTATTTCCATGTAAGGTTCAGGGTGTTCTTCAGTCAGTGATATCTATGTATGATGTACCGTACAGAGCCTCTCTGACGTCATGACTGAGCTGTGAACAGTGGGAAGTAGATCTGTCATCCACAGGAGGAAATAAATGTATTGGAGGATAATGGTTATTGTCATTTCTCAACTACAATCTGTTTGTCTCAGCCCTTTCTTTGTGTAACCATAAAAACAATGAAAACAGTGTTTGGGTAATGCACTGTAGAGTAAGAACACACACCAGCTTGGCCACGTAGTTCACCACCAGCACGTCGATCTTCTTCTTCCCCAGACGAGGCAGGTGTCTGTTGAGGTGCTCTCTCAGCTTGTCCACCATCTATAGGACACACAACACTTCACATTGAAGGTGTCTGTCTGTCTGTGTGGTTCCCTTGATGTTACCCTGTTTCCCCTGTTTCCCCTGTTTCCCCTGTTCCCCTGTTTCCCTGTTCCTCTGTTTCCCTGTTCCTCTGTTTCCCTGTTCCTCTGCTCCCCTGTTCCTCTAACAGTGTCCTACATTCTTATTAACAGTTAGGAGAGTGGCGCAGGAGCCTACTGGGACTTACACACACACACTGCAGGTACACACCGCCACACACACACACACAAACACACTGCAGGTACACACACACACACACACACACTGCAGGTCCACACACACACACACACACACACATTGCAGGTACACACACACACACACACATACACTGCAGGTACACACACACACACTGCAGGTACACACACTGCAGGTACACACACACACACACATTGCAGGTACACACACACACACACACACACACACACACTCCTGGAGCAGGAGAGACCCATCTGACCTGCAGATGGAATAGCCTGCTGGGAGCAGAGCTGATGGGTCTAAGAATAGTTACCCTGCTGGTTGATGCTGAGAGGACCACAGCTAGACTACCCTAGTGTTTTATAACTGGGGATAGGTAGAATAGTTACCCTGCTGGTTGATGCTGAGAGGACCACAGCTAGACTACCCTAGTGTTTTATAACTGGGGATAGGTAGAATAGTTACCCTGCTGGTTGATGCTGAGAGGACCACAGCTAGACTACCCTAGTGTTTTATAACTGGGGATAGGTAGAATAGTTACCCTGCTGGTTGATGCTGAGAGGACCACAGCTAGACTACCCTAGTGTTTTATAACTGGGGATAGGTAGAATAGTTACCCTGCTGGTTGATGCTGAGAGGACCACAGCTAGACTACCCTAGTGTTTTATAACTGGGGATAGGTAGAATAGAACCTGCTGAAACTCTAATGTCACTTAAACCTCAGGGACAGCAATTTCAGGATGGAAATAGTTACTGCTGTAAGGCTAACATCACTAATAACTCCTGGGAATAGACTGCAATGTCAGGATCAAAAAGGGACAACTATTTTTATCATGCGTGTTGTGTGTGTGTTGTCAGCTAACTGCCTGCCCTGATGAACCTTGGTCTTGGTAAGCTGGACAAGCCTGCATTCCAACCCAGCACTAAAACAGTGCTGACACTGATCTAAGATCAGTTTAACATTTCCCCCCTAATGGTTAAGATTAGGATCTGGGGAGGGTAAGCTGGTCCTAGATCTGTCTGTGCCCGAGGGCACCTTCCACCCAGAGTATCATGGCTGCTGTATCCTCTGACTCACCAGGCCTATGAGCGCCCTCTGCTGGCTATCCTCCTCCTGGAACAACGGAACCACTTTCTGATCTGCAGAGGAAAACAATAACACAGTGTATTTAGACTTTTCATTACATCTCAGAGTTGTACATCAGGCAAAACAAACAGTCATGAGTCAGGATGAGGAAGAGGATTGCCTAATGATTTAAGAGAGATGAGTGAGTAGGGTTGCACATTTTGGGGAATATTCAGAGGTGGCAACTTTCTGTGGGAATTAATGGCAATATATGCAAATTAATATTAATACCATTTAAATGTAGATGTTTTTTGTATTGGATATATTTACCATATCATATGGAGACAGAAACATAAACCTTTTACCTTATCATGAGTAGACATAATTCAAATGATTAAATCCTTCCAATAGAAATAAAAAAAACGATTTAGTTACGAATTGGACTTTAATTAAATGAGTTGACTCTTCACATGGGATGATTTCACTGAACAACAACAGAAAGGGAATATTGAATGATCCCCAATGATCCATCGCATCTCCCAAAAACGTTTTCAACATACATCTGTAAAATGATAGTCTAGAAACTAAAGCTTTGGTTGTCTTCCTCTCAGGCTTCCATGTCTTCTCCCTGGACCTACTCAATGTCCACCTCTTCAACATCAGACTCTGAGGCCTCATCTTCACTGGCACTTTCCAACCTTGTTGAGGATGGCTCGTTGTCAGGCTCAAAAAGCCTCAAATTTGCCCGGATGGCAACCAATTTTTTGGGGGGGTGGGATTTGAAGGATGATGGAGGCAACAGGGGAAAGAGCCTGAGATCCACAAAGTCCTTTCCACCAGGTGGCTGATGAGATATGTTGGCACGACTGCCATATTGCATCTCCATCCCAAAGCCCTTGCTTGGAAGTGTACTTCACCAGACTGCCAAGAACCTTGCCCTCATCCAGGCCAAGGTGGCGAGACACGGTAGGGATGACACCATAGGCCTTGTTGATCTCTGCACCAGACAGGATGCTCTTACCAGCAGACTTGGGGTCCAACATGTACTCTGCAGCGTGAATGGGCTTCAGGCAGAAGTCTTCACGCTTTTTGATGTATTTCAAAACTGCAGTTTCCTCTGCTTGGAGCAACAGTGAAGTGGGCAGGGCAGTACGGATTTCTTCTCTTACATCTGCAAGCAGAGTCTGAACATCAGACAGGATGGCATTGTCTCCCTCAATGGCTACTGCTATAGGTTTCAGGAGTTTCAGGCTGCTTACCACTCTCTCCCAAAATACATCATCCAGGAGGATCCTCTTGATGGGGCTGTCCATATCGGCAGACTGTGATATGGCCATTTTTTGGAGAGACTCCTTCCCCTCCAGGAGACTGCCAAACATGATGACAACACCACCCCAACGGGTGTTGCTGGGCAGCTTCAATGTGGTGCTCTTATTCTTCTCACTTCGCTTGGTGAGGTAGATTGCTGATGAGCCTTCACATACCTAACCATTTCCTTGGCTCTCTTGTAGAGTGTATCCATTGTTTTCAGTGCCATGATGTCCTTGAGGAGCAGATTCAATGCATGAGCAGCACAGCCAATGGGTGTGATGTGAGGGTAGGACTCCTCCACTTTAGACCAAGCAGCCTTCATGTTCGCAGCATTGTCTGTCACCAATGCAAATACCTTCTGTGGTCCAAGGTCATTGATGACTGCCTTCAGCTCATCTGCAATGTAGAGACCGGTGTGTCTGTTGTCCCTTGTGTCTGTGCTCCTGTAGAATACTGGTTGAGGGGTGGAGATTATGTAGTTAATTATTCCTTGCCCACGAACATTCAACCACCCATCAGAGATGACTGCAATACAGTCTGCTTTCTCTATGATTTGCTTGACCTTCACTTGAACTCTGTTGAACTCTGCATCCAGCAAATGAGTAGATAAAGCATGTCTGGTTGGAGGGGTGTATGCTGGGTGAAGAACATTCAGAAATCTCTTCCAATACACATTGCCTGTGAGCATCAGAGGTGAACCAGTTGCATACACAGCTCGAGGAAGACATTCATCAGCATTTCTCTGACTACGTTCCTCCATTGAGTCAAAAAAACATCTGATTCCAGGAGGACCATGAGCTGTTGCTTTCGATAAGGTGTCTGATTCATCATTTTCACCTCGAATAGAAGTAGAGGGACTTTAGTCAGAGGTTGCTTGTTGTGAGCACTGAGGGAACTTTATGCACTTGGCCAGATGATTCTGCATATTTGTTGCATTCTTCACATATGATTTGGCACAGTATTTACGAATGTACACAGCTTTTCCTTCTACATTAGCTGCAGTGAAATGACTCCACACATCAGATAGTGCCCGTGGAGTTTTCCTGTAAAGATTAGTAAAAAATGAGTAAAAAAAAACAAATACAATTTCATGTACAGATCAATAGTTAAGCAGTTAGATTAAACAACTCCTTTGTAAGATACATGTTTTAAAATGAAACATGTATGGAAACAGGTGAATTAACACTCAGTTAGCAGGCTCAAGAAAGCTAAAACCCACATGGTAGCAAAAACTAACTAGCAGAAATTGTTAACAAGTTAGAAATGATTTAAACACACTTTGCTGTAGGCTACTATTTACTAGTTAACAAAAAATCATGTATGTCATATTATAGACATGTCTGGTAATGGCAGAAAGCTTAAATTCTTGTTAATCTAACTGCACTGTCCAATTTACAGTAGCTATTACAGTGAAAGAATACCATGCTATTGTTTGAGGAGAGTGCACAGTTTTGAACATGAAAAGTTATTAATAAACAAATTAGGCACATTTGGGCAGTCTTGATACAACATTTTGAGCAGAAATGCAATGGTTCATTGGATCAGTCTAAAACTTTGCACATACACTGCTGCCATCTGGGCTGGGCTGGAATAATACATTATGGCATTTCTCTTGTATTTCAAAGATGGTACAAAAAAATAAAAAATAACGGTTGTTTTTTTCTTTGTATTATCTTTTACCAGATCAATTGTATTATATTCTCCTACATTCCTTTCACATTTCCACAAACTTCAAAGTGTTTCCTTTCAAATGGTACCAAGAATATGCATATCCTTGCTTCAGGGCCTGAGTTACAGGCAGTTAGATTTGGGTATGTCATTTTGGGCGAAAATCCACATTTCCATGGTCATTTCATTAGAGAGGGACATTTCCATGGTCTTTTCATTACAGAGGGACATCTCCATGGTCTTTTCATTACAGAGGGACATCTCCATGGTCTTTTCATTACAGAGGGACATCTCCATGGTCTTTTCATTACAGAGGGACATTTCCATGGATAAACTGAAACAATACAGTCAGAGAAGATGACAAGGACAATGAAGGGGGGACAATTGTTAAAGAGAGGAAAAAGTCAACTGTGCTTGCAGAGGGTAGTTTCTGTGAGTCAGGATATTGGTGTGGAGAATGATGAATGGTGGTCAGTATGGTAGAGAGTATGTACGGGTGAGAGACAGACAGAGAGACAGAGAGAGAGTGAGAGTGAGAAAGCAGTGTGTGTGACAGAGAGTGAGGGTGTGTATTGTCTGTGCATGGCCCATGTCAGGTAGTTGAGGTAGAGCAATGGCCAATCCCATGGTTGAGCTACCACATTTGCACTGGGGTCAGGAAGCAGGAAGGACAGGAGAAGGACAGGAAGGACAGGAGAAAAAAGAGAGGGAGAAAGAAGGAAAGCAAGCGAGAGAGACGCCCTTCTCCTCCCATTCTTATATAACCATGTGCATTCTTCCCCTCTTGTCTCTCTCTCTCCCTGAATGATAAATCATCATCAACTGTGGGGTCTGAGAGCGATGTTCTCCAGTGGACTCAAGTATGTGACCCTGAAACTCAAGTTGGGGGATTTCTTAAACTGAAGCAGAAAACATTTCCCATCTGTAGTCAAGGGTAAATGAGCTCACGTTAAATTACCTGCCAGCATCTTAATATAACAGTGTTATTCTAGGAATAATAATCATAATAACAGCTTCATAGCCAAAGGACCAATACCAAGGTCTACAGAGACAAGGTTTCTTACATTCCTAGAGAGACAAGGTTTCTTGCATTCCTAGAGAGACAAGGTTTCTTACATTCCTAGAGACAAGGTTTCTTGCATTCCTAGAGAGACAAGGTTTCTTACATTCCTAGAGACAAGGTTTCTCACATTCCTAGAGAGACAAGGTTTCTTACATTCCTAGAGACAAGGTTTCTTACATTCCTAGAGACAAGGTTTCTTACATTCCTAGAGACAAGGTTTCTCACATTCCTAGAGACAAGGTTTCTTACATTCCTAGAGAGACAAGGTTTCTCACATTCCTAGAGAGACAAGGTTTCTTACATTCCTAGAGACAAGGTTTCTCACATTCCTAGAGACAAGGTTTCTCACATTCCTAGAGAGACAAGGTTTCTTACATTCCTAGAGACAAGGGTTCTCACATTCCTAGAGACAAGGTTTCTTACATTCCTAGAGACAAGGTTTCTCACATTCCTAGAGACAAGGTTTCTTACATTCCTAGAGACAAGGTTTCTCACATTCCTAGAGACAAGGTTTCTCACATTCCTAGAGACAAGGTTTCTCACATTCCTAGAGACAAGGTTTCTTACATTCCTAGAGACAAGGTTTCTCACATTCCTAGAGATAAGGTTTCTCATATTCCTAGAGAGACAAGGTTTCTCACATTCCTAGAGACAAGGTTTCTCACATTCCTAGAGACAAGGTTTCTTACATTCCTAGAGACAAGGTTTCTCATATTCCTAGAGACAAGGTTTCTCACATTCCTAGAGACAAGGTTTCTCACATTCCTAGAGACAAGGTTTCTCACATTCCTAGAGACAAGGTTTCTCACATTCCTAGAGACAAGGTTTCTTACATTCCTTCTATTAATTGATAGTGGCTTTTAGAATGTTGTGAATCTTACCAAGATTCCAGCTGTCCACCATCGACAGAACTCTGAAAATAACAGAGGAAATATCAGATGATATGACTTACTTATAAGTGGAAACTGTGTCTGTATGTATACAGTATCTCTACGTGTCTGTGTGTTTGTGTTGTTACGGTGTTTGAGTGTCATTATCTATCAGTATTATTGATCCCTGTGTGTTATTATCTATCAGTATTATTGATCCCTGTGTGTTATTATCTATCAGTATTATTGATCCCTGTGTGTTATTATCTATCAGTATTATTGATCCCTGTGTGTTATTATCTATCAGTATTATTGATCCCTGTGTGTTATTATCTATCAGTGTTATTGATCCCTGTGTGTTATTATCTATCAGTGTTATTGATCCCTGTGTGTTATCATCTATCAGTGTTATTGATCCCTGTGTGTTATTATCTATCAGTGTTATTGATCCCTGTGTGTTATTATCTATCAGTGTTATTGATCCCTGTGTGTTTATATCTATCAGTGTTATTGATCCCTGTGTGTTATTATCTATCAGTATTATTGATCCCTGTGTTAATATCTATCAGTGTTATTGATCCCTGTGTGTTAATATCTATCAGCGTTATTGATCCCTGTGTGTTATTATGGATCAGTATTATTGATCCCTGTGTGTTAATATCTATCAGTATTATTGATCCCTGTGTGTTAATATCGATCAGTATTATTGATCCCTGTGTGTTAATATCGATCAGTATTATTGATCCCTGTGTGTTTATATCTATCAGTATTATTGATCCCTGTGTGTTTATATCTATCAGTAGTATTGATCCCTGTGTGTTAATATCTATCAGTATTATTGATCCCTGTGTGTTAATATCTATCAGTGTTATTGATCCCTGTGTGTTATTATCTATCAGTATTATTGATCCCTGTGTGTTAATATCTATCAGTATTATTGATCCCTGTGTGTTAATATCTATCAGTGTTATTGATCCCTGTGTTAATATCTATCAGTATTATTGATCCCTGTGTGTTAATATCTATCAGTATTATTGATCCCTGTGTGTTTATATCTATCAGCGTTATTGATCCCTGTGTGTTAATATCTATCAGTATTATTGATCCCTGTGTGTTTATATCTATCAGCGTTATTGATCCCTGTGTGTTAATATCTATCAGTATTATTGATCCCTGTGTGTTATTATCTATCAGTATTATTGATCCCTGTGTGTTTATATCTATCAGCGTTATTGATCCCTGTGTGTTAATATCTATCAATGTCATTGATCCCTGTGTGTTATTATCTATCAGTATTATTGATCCCTGTGTGTTATTATCTATCAGTATTATTGATCCCTGTGTTAATATCTATCAGTATTATTGATCCCTGTGTGTTATTATCTATCAATGTCATTGATCCCTGTGAGTTTGTCTCTCTGTGCTTTCAAGAGTCAAGTTCCCCCTGTACCCCACCAACACGCTTCCTCCAACACACACAACATTCTGCAACACACAAGAGACCCTTCGCTCTTCCGTTCTCCACCTACTGTTTAGTGTTCTCCTCAATGTGACGCAGATAGTTAGAAGCCTTCTTGTTCTCCGACTTCTGGAACAGACAGAGGGAGGAACATGTTCTATAACTTCTGGAACAGACAGAGGGAGGAACATGTTCTCTAACTTCTGGAACAGACAGAGGGAGGAACATGTTCTCTGACTTCTGGAACAGACAGAGGGAGGAACATGTTCTCTAACTTCTGGAACAGACAGAGGGAGGAACATGTTCTCTAACTTCTGGAACAGACAGAGGGAGGAACATGTTCTCTAACTTCTGGAACAGACAGAGGGAGGAACATGTTCTATAACTTCTGGAACAGACAGAGGGAGGAACATGTTCTCTAACTTCTGGAACAGACAGAGGGAGGAACGTGTTCTCTGACTTCTGGAACAGACAGAGGGAGGAACATGTTCTCTAACTTCTGGAACAGACAGAGGGAGGAACATGGTTCCCAACCTGTTACTGTACCACCAGCTAAATGTTGCTCTGCCCAGAAAACCCCTGAAGAACCCCCTCATGTGGACTTTACCAGTAGACCTATGGTGTCATGAGTCTTCTCAAGTACCCCCTGTGGATAGTCCAAGTGCCCCCAGGGTCCTAGTACCCCTGGTTGGGAAACACTGATTTAGCAGACGCTCTTATCCAGAGCAACTTACAAGAGCAATTAGGGTTCAGTGCCTTGCTGAAGGGCACATCAACAGATTCGGCTCAGGGATTTGAGCCAGAGACCTTTCGGTTACTGACCCAACGCTCTTAAACGCTAGGGTACCTGCCGCCCAAAGTTGAAGTGGTACTATTAGAGAATATGTCAGGAATTGGAAATGATGAATGTTTTCATACTGTCCTACTGCTAGCTGCAGTGTAAAGCTTGGGATCAGAGAGAGAGAGACCATGGTTCCATACTGTCCTACTGCTAACTGTAGCATAAAGCTTGGGATCAGAGAGAGAGACCATGTTTCCATACTGTCCTACTACTAGCTGCAGTGTAAAGCTTGGGATCAGAGAGAGAGAGACCATGGTTCCATACTGTCCTACTGCTAGCTTCAGTGTAAATCTTGGGATCAGAGAGAGACCATAGTTCCAAACAGTCCTACTGCTAGCTGCAGTATAAAGCTTGGGATCAGAGAGAGACCATGTTTCCATACTGTCCTACTGCTAGCTGCAGTATAAAGCTTGGGATCAGAGAGAGACCATGTTTCCATACTGTCCTACTGCTAGCTGCAGTATAAAGCTTGGGATCAGAGAGAGACCATGTTTCCATACTGTCCTACTGCTAGCTGCAGTATAAAGCTTGGGATCAGAGAGAGACCATGGTTCCATACTGTCCTACTGCTAGCTGCAGTATAAAGCTTGGGATCAGAGAGAGAGACTATGGTTCCATACTGTCCTACTGCTAGCTACAGTATAAAGCTTGGGATCCGAGAGAGACCATGGTTCCATACTGTCCTACTGCTAGCTGCAGTGTAAAGCTTGGGATCAGAGAGAGACCATGTTTCCATACTGTCCTACTGCTAGCTGCAGTATAAAGCTTGGGATCAGAGAGAGACCATGGTTCCATACTGTCCTACTGCTAGCTGCAGTATAAAGCTTGGGATCAGAGAGAGAGACTATGGTTCCATACTGTCCTACTGCTAGCTACAGTATAAAGCTTGGGATCCGAGAGAGACCATGGTTCCATACTGTCCTACTGCTAGCTGCAGTGTAAAGCTTGGGATCAGAGAGAGAGACCATGGTTCCTTACTGTCCTACTGCTAGCTGCAGTATAAAGCTTGGGATCAGAGAGAGAGAGAGACCATGGTTCCATACTGTCCTACTGCTAGCTGCAGTGTAAAGCTTGGGATCAGAGAGAGAGAGAGACCATGGTTCCATACTGTCCTACTGCTAGCTGCAGTGTAAAGCTTGGGATCAGAGAGAGAAACCATGGTTCCATACTGTCCTACTGCTAGCTGCAGTGTAAAGCTTGGGATCAGAGAGAGAGACCATGGTTCCATACTGTCCTACTGCTAGCTGCAGTATAAAGCTTGGGATCAGAGAGAGAGAGACCATGGTTCCATACTGTCCTACTGCTAACTGTAGCATAAAGCTTGGGATCAGAGAGAGAGACCATGTTTCCATACTGTCCTACTACTAGCTGCAGTGTAAAGCTTGGGATCAGAGAGAGAGAGACCATGGTTCCATACTGTCCTACTGCTAGCTTCAGTGTAAATCTTGGGATCAGAGAGAGACCATAGTTCCAAACAGTCCTACTGCTAGCTGCAGTATAAAGCTTGGGATCAGAGAGAGACCATGTTTCCATACTGTCCTACTGCTAGCTGCAGTATAAAGCTTGGGATCAGAGAGAGACCATGTTTCCATACTGTCCTACTGCTAGCTGCAGTATAAAGCTTGGGATCAGAGAGAGACCATGGTTCCATACTGTCCTACTGCTAGCTGCAGTATAAAGCTTGGGATCAGAGAGAGAGACTATGGTTCCATACTGTCCTACTGCTAGCTACAGTATAAAGCTTGGGATCAGAGAGAGACCATGGTTCCATACTGTCCTACTGCTAGCTGCAGTGTAAAGCTTGGGATCAGAGAGAGACCATGGTTCCATACTGTCCTACTGCTAGCTGCAGTATAAAGCTTGGGATCAGAGAGAGAGAGAGACCATGGTTCCATACTGTCCTACTGCTAGCTGCAGTGTAAAGCTTGGGATCAGAGAGAGAGAGACCATGGTTCCATACTGTCCTACTGCTAGCTGCAGTATAAAGCTTGGGATCAGAGAGAGAGACCATGGTTCCATACTGTCCTACTGCTACCTGCAGTGTAAAGCTTGGGATCAGAGAGAGAGACCATGTTTCCATACTGTCCTACTGCTAGCTGCAGTATAAAGCTTGGGATCCGAGAGAGACCATGGTTCCATACTGTCCTACTGCTAGCTGCAGTATAAAGCTTGGGATCAGAGAGAGAGACCATGGTTCCATACTGTCCTACTGCTAGCTGCAGTATAAAGCTTGGGATCAGAGAGAGACCATGGTTCCATACTGTCCTACTGCTAGCTGCAGTGTAAAGCTTGGGATCAGAGAGAGAAACCATGGTTCCATACTGTCCTACTGCTAGCTGCAGTGTAAAGCTTGGGATCAGAGAGAGAGACCATGGTTCCATACTGTCCTACTGCTAGCTGCAGTATAAAGCTTGGGATCAGAGAGAGACCATGGTTCCATACTGTCCTATTGCTAGCTGCAGTGTAAAGCTTGGGATCAGAGAGAGAAACCATGGTTCCATACTGTCCTACTGCTAGCTACAGTATAAAGCTTGGGATCAGAGCGAGAGAGACCATGGTTCCATACTGTCCTACTGCTAGCTACAGTATAAAGCTTGGGATCAGAGAGAGAGACCATGGTTCCATACTGTCCTACTGCTAGCTGCAGTGTAAAGCTTGGGATCAGAGAGAGAGACCATGGTTCCTGTGATGCACTGAGCTCCCAGAGATCCTCTATATTCCAGTCTCTCTGTGTGAACTCACCAGGGTAGCTAGCATCATGGTCCAGTCTGGTAGACTGTGAGAGGTTCTGGATCTGCAGTTTGATCCTCTAATATGTGTGAACTCACCAATGCTGCTACATATTTCTAGGTGTGAACAGAACTCACCAGGGTAGTGAGCAGCTTGGTCCAGTCTGACAGGCTCTGAGATGCTCTGTATCGTAGGTTTGGAACTGCCTCAAAGTACTTAATCTTTTCTGTGCTCCACTGCAGCTCTTCCCAATAGCCCTGGAGACGTCTGGCCTGCAGCGAAACATGACCAAACATCTAGTAAACACCAGATGTTCACTACTTTTACTGTTTGTAAAAATAACTCCATTTGTTATGGTCATCTTGAGACCTCCTTGGAAACAAAATTATTTATGGTATGGGGTTCATACTGCATAACATTAAATAAAATGCACTTGATTGTAACAAATGGTTAATGTTTTGCCTTTAATTAAAGAAGGTCTCCATCTACAGAATAATCACTGGGTATTTCATTGGAAATAGCCCAGTTTATATAATATTATTAAGTCCCTTCTTTCAACACAACTCTTCTTCATTGAATTCATTAGACATGCATTCTTTATCTGTTACTGAGCACTGGATCTGCTTCCCACTCCTGTCTGCCACCTAGTGTCCAACCTTATAAATCACTAATTATTACACATGTGACTGATCAGGTCGTTGAATAGCTACAGTGTGTGAAAGAGATCTTACCTTTCCTTTGAACACTGGTTCAGCATGGAGCTCTGTGGTGCAGGTGACACCAGGGACCTGGTCTAGACCCTCTGGTACCTTCTTCTTCTCAAACACAGAGGAGTAGGGCAGGACTTCATCCAGACTGAGGCATTTCTTATAGATGATCCTGTACAGTGACGCTGTCGTTGAAGGGAGACGATGATTCTTCCATAAAACACCACAAAAATAGATGTGATAATGATGATAACTCTTGTTCCACTTACCCAGAATAAATTCCTGAATTTGATCGAAGGTGTCGAACGGCATGACACTGTCACAGATCCAATCTATGATCTGCAGAGAAAACACATGAAGTAACAGCAGTGCTATGCTATGTAACATCATCTTGGTGAAGTATTGTTACTATAGTAATTCCAGTGTTACCACACATGTATTAAGCCATGTTATCTAAGGGGTTTCCACAGAACTGATAAACCAACAGCAGACTCGTCCTCATGGACCTCTAAGACGGGTTACCTCTCTAACTGTGTTAGTGAGTTGTCATGGCCACAGAGACACCGTTTAGAACAAATACTGCAGATGGAAATTTCAAGTGCAGCACTTTCTCTATTATAAACAACCTGACTCATGGTCAGAACCCAGTCCTGAACTTCTCCCTCCAAAACATCTCTCTCTATCTCACACACTCTTCAAAGTGGGAGACACTCTAGACCCAAACTGCTACAGACCTATATCTATCCTACCCTGTCTTTCTAAGGTCTTCGAAAGCCAAGTTAACAAACAGATCACCGACCATACTGAATCCCACCGTACCTTCTCCACTAAGCAATCTGGTTTCAGAGCTGGTCATGGGTGCACCTCAGCCACGCTCAAGGTCCTTGATATCATAACCGCCATCGATAAAAGACATTATTGTGCAGCCGTATTCATCGACCTGGCCAAGGCTTTCGACTCCGTCAATCACCACATTCTTATCAGCAGACTCAACAGCCTTGGTTTCTCAAATTGATTGCCTCGCCTGGTTCACCAACTACTTCTCTGATAAGAGTTCAGTGTGCCAAATCGGATGGCCTGTTGTCCGGGCCTCTGGCAGTCTCTATGGGGGTGCCACAGGGTTCAATTCTCGGGCCGACTCTCTTCTCTGTATACATCAATGATGTCGCTCTTGCTGCTGGTGATTCTCTGATCCACCTCTACGCAGACGACACCATTCTGTATACTTCTGGCCCCTCTTTGGACACTGTGTTAACTAACCTCCAGACGAGCTTCAATGCCATACAACTCTCCTTCCGTGGCCTCCAACTGCTCTTAAATGCAAGTAAAACTAAATGCATGCTCTTCAACCGATCGCTGCCTGCACCTGCCCGCCCATCCAGCATCACTACTCTGGACGGTTCTGACTTGGAATATGTGGACAGCTACAAATACCTAGGTTGCTTTATCTTGGCCAGGTCGCAGTTGTAAATGAGAACTTGTTCTCAACTAGCCTACCTGGTTAAATAAAGGTGAAATATATATATATATTTTTTTAAAACACTGTGTCTCTCTTGCTCTCTCTGAGCAAAGTGTTCTCAGGGGTTTTGCTTGCATCTCCTACCTTCAGTTGTAGTGCAGCGTTGGGTCCCATGTAGAGCAGCAGACAGTGCAGGGCAGCCAGGCGTTGAGCGTCAGGTCTACTGTGGCTACAGCACAGAGCATACAGCACAGAGCATACAGCACAGAGCATACAGCACAGAGCATACAGCACAGAGCATACAGCAAAGACATCATGAATACTACATAAACAGAGTGTGAAGTGTAGCATCACTATAATACCCAATACGCCAGTACTTTCTACATGCAGTAAGCATGAAATACACACTCCAACACTCAAGACCATTTTCCATTCAACAATGGATTGAGCTATATTGTATTCTGTTATTCTATGTTATTCCATTCCATTCTACTCCATTGTACCTGCAGTGCAGTAGGTCCATTAGGAAGGATGGGTTGAGGTCTACAGTGTACATCCTGCCTGTGTTCAGGTCCAGCAGAGAGGACTCAGGTAGAGACAACACCACACTGTCTGATCCCAACACACCCAGCTCTGCATCAACACCTGTAACACAGTTACACATAGGCCATCATCAACACCTGTAACACAGTTACACTGAGGCCATCATCAACACCTGTAACACAGTTACACTGAGGCCATCATCAACACCTGTAACACAGTTACACTGAGGCCATCATCAACACCTGTAACACAGTTACACTGAGGCCATCATCAACACCTGTAACACAGTTATACATAGGCCATCATCAACACCTGTAACACAGTTACACTGAGGCCATCATCAACACCTGTAACACAGTTATACTGAGGCCATCATCAACACCTGTAACACAGTTACACTGAGGCCATCATCAACACCTGTAACACAGTTACACTGAGGCCATCATCAACACCTGTAACACAGTTACACTGAGGCCATCATCAACACCTGTAACACAGTTACACTGAGGCCATCATCAACACCTGTAACACAGTTACACTGAGGCCATCATCAACACCTGTAACACAGTTGCACTGAGGCCATCATCAACACCTGTAACACAGTTACACTGAGGCCATCATCAACACCTGTAACACAGTTGCACTGAGGCCATCATCAACACCTGTAACACAGTTACACTGAGGCCATCATCAACACCTGTAACACAGTTACACTGAGGCCATCATCAACACCTGCAACACAGTTACACTGAGGCCATCATCAACACCTGCAACACAGTTATACATAGGCCAGATTAACAAACACACACTTGGGCTGCATCTCTAATGACTCCCTATCCTCATATAGTCCACTTGTGTTGGTAACCAGGGTCGTGTTCATAGACACGTAATGGAGTGAAACACAGAGGTCTCTCAACCGGAAAAAAAAACGACATTTCCTTTTCCATTGCAAAACAATTGGCTACGGTGTGTCCTGATGAACATGCCCCAGGTCTAGCCTTACCTGAGAGGAAGAGACTGTGGCAGAGCAGCTCCTGTTGTCTGGTGTTGATGCAGTGCAGGAAGTGACCAGCCAGGTAGACGACCACGTAGTAACCTGGACAGAGAACAGCAGGCTAGTCTACGTTTATTCATCAGCCATCTTGGACTGACCTCAAATGTTTTGGGTTGGTTTATTTCTTTGTTCTCTTATGTAAATGTCTACTGTACAATAATAATAAACATCTTATCAAAAATAACTCCTAAAACCACTTCCTCGGGGCCAAGTAGAAGTAGCACTATCAGGGGCTGTGATAGGATGGATCGGCTGTGTGGGAGTGTTCCAGCAGGTTCTGAAGGGGTAGTGATAGGATGGATGGGCTGTGTGAGAGTGTTCCAGCAGGTTCTGAAGGGGCTGTGATAGGATGGATGGGCTGTGTGGGAGTGTTCCAGCAGGTTCTGAAGGGGTAGTGATAGGATGGATGGGCTGTGTGAGAGTGTTCCAGCAGGTTCTGAAGGGGTAGTGATAGGATGGATGGGCTGTGTGGGAGTGTTCCAGCAGGTTCTGAAGGGGTAGTGATAGGATGGATGGGCTGTGTGAGAGTGTTCCAGCAGGTTCTGAAGGGGTAGTGATAGGATGGATCGGCTGTATGGGAGTGTTCCAGTGGGTTCTGAAGGGGTAGTGATAGGATGGATGGGCTGTGTGGGAGTGTTCCAGTGGGTTCTGAAGGGGTAGTGATAGGATGGATGGGCTGTGTGGGAGTGTTCCAGCAGGTTCTGAAGGGGTAGTGATAGGATGGATGGGCTGTGTGGGAGTGTTCCAGCAGGTTCTGAAGGGGTAGTGATAGGATGGATGGGCTGTGTGGGAGTGTTCCAGCAGGTTCTGAAGGGGTAGTGATAGGATGGATGGGCTGTGTGGGAGTGTTCCAGCAGGTTCTGAAGGGGCTGTGATAGGATGGATGGGCTGTGTGGGAGTGTTCCAGCAGGTTCTGAAAGGGCTGTGATAGGATGGACAGGATGTCTGTGAGACAGATGTGTTGACTGACCTATAGGGATGAAGAGAGGGAGGAGATCTGTACTACATGGACTAGGGGTGCCATCCAGAGCCACTGAGAACGTTTTACTGCAGCCTGTAGAGGACAGAGAGGCTCTGGTAGATTACAATGTACAACTCGAAACTTAGAAGAACTTTGGATTTTCACTAACAGAACTTAATTAGTCATTTGTGAATAATGTATGGAACTAATGCAACATGGTAAGACGTATAATACTGAACCTCTGTGCACCAGGACTATGGTGTATGTGATCTCCTGGTTGGCACAAGCAGACTGGCTGTAACACACACACATACTCCCTGCAATCAACAGTAAGGATCAGGTATTAAAACAACCAATTACACTCTAACAACATAATTAATACAAAGAAGAAGCAGAAGAAGCAGAAGCAGATGAAGCAGCAGAAGAAGAAGCAGAAGGAGAAGCAGAAGAAGCAGAAGAAGCAGAAGCAGAAGAAGAACCAGAAGGAGAAGCAGAAGAAGCAGAAGAAGCAGAAGAAGGAGAAGCAGATGAAGCAGCAGAAGAAGAAGCAGAAGAAGAACCAGAACCAGAAGGAGAAGCAGAAGAAGCAGAAGAAGCAGAAGAAGCAGAAGCAGAAGAAGCAGAAGAAGCAGAAGAAGGAGAAGCAGAAGAAGCAGAAGAAGCAGAACCAGAAGAAGAACCAGAACCAGAAGGAGAAGCAGAAGCAGCAGAAGAAGCAGAAGGATAGCATTTTAACAATGTGGTATTGATTGGGGTCTTATTAAAAGCAACAGTGTTTTAATGGTTGAATCTTGAATGTCATTTGGAATAAGTAGCACAGTGAAGTGATTATGTTCCTGGCCCTGGGCCGTCGTCAACCATCTTTAGATTTGATAGGCCTTTCAAAGAAACACAAATTATTTTTACGATTGAGAAGCCTGCAGCATTTCCAATTGTGCAGCTTGACTAATGCAATCTTTAGAATTGAGAAGTTCTATAAATCTGGGCTCTGTGAAGTGAGTGTGATTGTACTGAACTGTCCATTGATCAAGGAGTGACACAGTTCATCTAGATCACAGTAGCTACAGCACTTACCCTCTGTTTCCATTCACGTCCCATGTCAAACAAAAAGTAATGACAAACTCAATGAAAGAGGAATGTTCTCCGAGCATAGAACATTATCAATACAGTACAGTATGGAGGTGAATTAGTTTATGTTTAACCGAAACCTGCCTGTTTTATTGGTGATCACCAGCATCCTCATCTCCTCCCGTTCATGCTGTGTCTCTTGGTGATGGTCAAAGCCCAGGTTAACAAACCTAGGGGTCAAACACATAAGGAGTTATCCATACAGCATCACCAGAAATTGCTGAATATTGATGAACTGTTTTCAGGAAATACACAGTTTAGCTGAAAAGTTATCTTATTTAATGTTACTTTTCATTCTTACCTCATACAGGTGAAAGGGTTAGAGGGCAACTCCAGTTCAAGCTCAAACTGTCAGGAAAGAGGGGGAAGCATTAAGTAGCCTGACCTGAAATCAAACACTACCCATAAAGTGTTCATGATTAAATGATTTCTGCTGCTAGTCTCACCAAGGTCTCACAGTTGTGGTCATGGTAGAATTGCACACATTTCAGCACAGCTTTTTCCTGACAGAGAAAGAAGGGAGATCATTATTGCATTATCAGTTGGAATTTCTGCATTCTTCTTCACAATTCAACAGAAATAGAACATGTTAGTTGAAGGTGTTGTTGCCCAGATCAGAGCCTACAGTGTGTTACCTACAGCACCAGTCAAAAGGTAGGACACACCTACTCATTCAAGGGTTTTTCTTTATTTTTTACTATTTTCTACATTGTAGAATAATAGTGAAGACATAACTATGAAATAACACATATGGAATCATGTAGTAACCAAATAAGTGTTAAACAAATCCAAATATATTTTATATTTGAGATTCTTTAAAGTAGCCACCCTACTTTGGTTTGTGCTTAATGGGGACTATCATTTGTTTTTCAACAGGACAATGACCCAACACACCTCCAGGCTGTGTAAGGGCTATTTGACCAAGGAGAGTGATGAAGTGCTGGATCAGTTTAACTGGCCTCCACAATCACCCGAACTCAACCCAATTGAGATGGTTTGGGATGAGTTGGACCGCAGAGTGAAGGAAAAGCAGCCAACAAGTGATCAGCATATGTTGGAACTCCTTCAAGACTTTTGTAAAAGCATTCCAGGTGAAGCTGGTTGAGAGAATGCCAACAGTGCAAAGCTGTCATCAAGGCAAAGGCTGGCTACTTTGAAGAATCTCAAATATAAAATATATTTAGATTTGTTTAACACTTTTTTGGTTACTACATGATTCCTTATGTGTTATTTCATAGTGTTGATGTCTTCACTATTATTCTACCATGTAGAAAATAGTAAAAATAAAGAAAAACCCTTGAATGAGTAGGTGTGTACACACTTTTGACTGGTACTGTATATAATGGTATGTTACCCTGTGTGTGAGGTAGAAGAGTCTCTGTGTCTGGCTGTCCCACTGGACCCAGCTGAACTCCTCTGCCACCCTGTCTTTGGCCAGGCACTCTGGGTTCAACATCACCTGTTAGAACACCAGTCAACAGGAAGTGATGTCACTACGGAACAGTTGCATTCCATTCCAGCTCTCTATAGTCTGTGACAGTGTTTCTTACCACTCTGTAACCCTCTTGTCTGACCAGCATCACATGGAGCTGCTCCACATCTGAAAGGTCAAAGGTCAAAGTTCAAAGCCTAAACCCTGAAGGCCCAGTAGCCAAACTCTCCCAAAAACAGAAAACAGTGTCAGCTAATGTCTTTGTACTATCATAGTTAAAAGCTGTGACCCTCAGAGATTTGACACCACTTGACTTCCCAGATACTCACAGCCATCTTCTGCTACCAGCAGCAGGTGACTCTCCAGCACTGAGTCCCTCTCTGTGTCTGGATGGATGAACTGTATGAAACCAAAGATGACTGGTAGTATCTTTGTAGTATAACTATGTTATAGCACATTGTTACATCAATGTAATAACAACTGAGGGGAAGCTTATTGTAATAGGTGTTCCTGATAAGAGTACAATAGAGTCCAGTACAAAACAATACAGCTCTATACCTGAACTCTGACCCGGCAGTCGACAGCCTTCAGGACCTTAGTGTTGTTAATGGGATGGATCTCAATGAGGAGGGTCAGACATTTTGAAACTAGGAGTAGAACAATGGGAAAGGTGTTAAATATGGTAATGATTAAGTTCACTGACCTGAAACAGCAGAAACTGCTTCACTGCCAGCGCTGCCCGTGTGATAACTGTTACTCACTCCAACACACACAGGTGACCGATGTAGTGCGGCCTACAGCCAATAGTTGTGTACAGTTTGAACCTGTCGTGTAGAGTACACTTGAAACACTTAAAAACCTGTGGTGCATGTGTGGATAGATACTTAATAACATCCTGAATGTTTCCCATCTGACTATTAGAGTTGTAGTGAATACAGCCACGGGTCTGTTTCCCTATAGGCTCAGAGAGAACCAGAGGGAAACAGAGAGCTAGTCATCAGCAGGATATAGCTTACCACTTCCCTCTTCATAACACTGTAGATTTACATGGTTATCTGTCTAGTTGCATTTCTCTAATCTTCAGCTTCTGTGTTTGTTTGTATCAGCGTTGGGAGGTGTGTGTGTGTGGGGGAGGGGGGGGGGGGGTCGAGCCAAGGGGAGACAGGTACCTGGTCTAAGGCGCTCCTCTGTTCTTGTCCTCTGTGCCAAACTGACCGCTAAAAATGAGATTAAAAGACAAGTATGTGAGTTGATGTGGGTTCAGTGACGTGACTTCAATACAATGGCTCTTGGCTGTCGGCTCAGTCACAAGACATTGTTCCTCTCTCGTGATGATAAGATACTCCTACGGGGTGATCACAATCTTGGACTGGAAATATCAGTAGGCTATATGTAGGAAAACCTGTATCTAGTCTAACACTGACACACTAGCGGAGGAGACACTGGCTCAACACTTTAGTGAGGATTCTTGTTTCACTGTCTGTGTGTCTTTGTACTACGCATGTGTGTTACATAGAATTAGAATACCATGGATTCTAGAGCTTTATCTGTTCGACACCATAGAATTCAATAGAACAATTCATGTATCTCCATGTTCTACGCATTCTATTTCTAAGTCCATGAACAGGTCCTTACCCAGCAGAGTCTCCTCCTTATTCAGAGAACAGCTGCTGACACACACTTGCTTGTCAAATGTGTAGAGGAGCTGTGAAGAGAGGGGAGAGGGTTTAGGGGAGAGGGGAGAGGTGTAAGGGGAGAGGGGAGAGGGGTTAGGGGAGAGGGGAGAGGTGAAAGGGGAGAGGGGTTAGGGGAGAGGGGTTAGGGGAGAGGTGTAAGGGGAGAGGGGAGAGGTGTAAGGGGAGAGGGGAGAGGTGTAAGGGGAGAGGGGAGAGGGGTTAGGGGAGAGGGGAGAGGGGAGAGGTGAAAGGGGAGAGGGGTTAGGGGAGAGGGGTAAGGGGAGAGGGGTTAGGGGAGAGGGGTAAGGGGAGAGGGGAGAGGTGTAAGGGAGAGGGGTTAGAGGAGGGGTTAGGGGAGAGGGGTAAGGGGACAGGGGACAGGGGTTAGAGGAGGGGTTAGGGGGGAGGGGTAAGGGGACAGGGGAGAGGGGTTAGGGCCCATGATGAACACTACAAACAGCTGGTGTTGATCAGGCAGTGTACCAGGAGTAACCTCACATTCCATTAAGACTATGTGCTGGCATATACACATATACTCACCCACTCACTCACTCACTCTTATTGTCACACACTCACAGTCAAACACACACAGTCACACACACACACCCACACAGAGGAAGCTCTACCTTATTCTGTCTGGTATTGGGCTCGTATTTCCCGATCCTGGTGGTCCCTGTTGCCCCCTGAGAGATGAGAGGAGGGAGGAGGAAAGCCATTATGGCTCATAATGACTGTGTGTGTGTGTGTGTGTGTGTGTGTGTGTGTGTGTGTGTGTGTGTGTGTGTGTGTGTAATGACCTATACTTATGCCCATGTAATCTCAGCTGTCTATGTAGGGCTTAACACTCCTGCAGTCTGAGGATACTTCTTCAACAAGGAAACGGAATACCTCTTAACCAGTAGCTCTTAACCAGTAGCTCTTAACCAGTAGCTCTTAACCAGCAGCTCTTAACCAGTAGCTCTTAACCAGTAGCTCTTAACCAGCAGCTCTTAACCAGCAGCTCTTAACCAGCAGCTCTTAACCAGTAGCTCTTAACCAGTAGCTCTTAACCAGTAGCTCTTAACCAGCAGCTCTTAACCAGTAGCTCTTAACCAGTATCTTATTCAGCTGCAATGGTCTGTCATGAGTCTTTGGGCTTTTATTTGGAGCCTACGTCCCAATGGCACCCTATCCCCTACATAGTGCACTTCTTTTGACCAGATCCCTATGGTCAAAAGTATCCCTGGTCAAAAGTAGTGCACTATAAGGAATAGGGTGGCATTGGGGTGCTGCACTATAAGGAATAGGGTGGCATTGGGATGCTGCACTATAAGGAATAGGGTGGCATTGGGGTGCTGCACTATAGGGAATAGGGTGGCATTGGGATGCTGCACTATAAGGAATAGGGTGGCATTGGGGTGCTGCACTATAAGGAATAGGGTGGCATTGGGGTGCTGCACTATAAGGAATAGGGTGGCATTGGGGTGCTGCACTATAAGGAATAGGGTGGCATTGGGGTACTGCACTATAAGGAATAGGGTGGCATTGGGGTGCTGCACTATAAGGAATAGGGTGGCATTGGGGTGCTGCACTATAAGGAATAGGGTGGCATTGGGATGCTGCACTATAAGGAATAGGGTGGCATTGGGATGCTGCACTATAGGGAATAGGGTGGCATTGGGATGCTGCACTATAGGGTATAGGGTGGCATTGGGATGCTGCACTATAAGGAATAGGGTGGCATTGGGATGCTGCACTATAGGGAATAGGGTGGCATTGGGGTGCTGCACTATAGGGAATAGGGTGGCATTGGGATGCTGCACTATAAGGAATAGGGTACCATTGGGATGCACCCTAGACAGATGGAATGTTCCCACCACGTCCCGAAGAGCGCACTGTTGGTTATGTGTGGAACGTCCCGCTGGACCTGTCCATTATAATGCTATGTGAATTGGCCCCATGCCCAGTGTCCACTTACTATCCAGGAGTAGAGCACTCCTCCATCCCTTTCAATGTTGAGGATCCGAGTGTCAACGATCCCTGAGTTTTCTGTAGAGGAAAAAATATATTTTTCCATTACATGTGTCACTACTATCATGGTATTTGTCACACATTGTCACCTTGTGCGTAAAGGCACAAAGTATAGGTTTACGATATCGGTCGAGCGAAACAACCAGATAGCTCTTACCTTCGGTTCTTCCTACAGTCGCCTCTTTCTTAAATATCCTTGACACCACATCCTGCTGCAAATCGAAAGTTGCGCTTAGTTGCAACATGTGTGCGGTTGACCTCCTCCACAACGTACTGATTCCCACGTCTATTATGCATCAAACACTACGAAGAAATCCCTTCAATTAGAGCCTCGGCGATTTCCCACTATCCGGAAGATGTCATCCCTATAGCCTCAAGTTCCAACTCATCATATAATGAGGCATCATGTGATAGTTGTAAATTACGTGTTGATGATAGTCCAGTAGCCGTTTAAGCAGTGTTTTACGCACCGAAAACAAAGCAGAAGGCGTGATTTAAAAGGGAATCACTTCCCTTGAGATCTGCAGCCACACAGTAATTTACTCAACTTCACACGGAACAATATTGACAGGTCGCCCTGTTCATAGAGCCCTCCCTCTCGGGTCAGACAGCGGAGACGCCCGCTCTGATAGGCCGGACAAGCGATCACTCCGGTGGATCAGAACGTCTCACCGCCTTTGCTGCCTGCCTGGGCTGTGTGTCACCTGATTATAGACAACATAAAACTATGGAGGTGCTGTGCGACCACCAGAGGGCAAAACATACACAAACACAGAAGGCTGTTTATTTAACTTTCACAATAGCCCTACTTTATAGTCGTTTTGCTATGTTGGTGTCTTTGTGCCCCTCATTGACCATTCAATCTACTAGTCATAGCGCTATATAATACCACCTGACAATAAATTAGGCTAGTTATATCAGCACTGTCTCAAGTTCGATTTTCATCAAATCTGCAATCCAGCTTTGTACCCACACGGTGGCGGTAGTGTATAGAAAACCTCATGCGAGCCGGACACTGTTCTGAATGAACCTACAGTAGCTTATTTTTTCATTTTACTTTTACTTTAACCTTTACTTAACTAGGCAAGTCAGTTAAGAACAAATTCTTATTTGCAATGACGGCCTACACCAGCCGAACCCGGACGACGCTGGGCCAATTGTGCGCCGCCCTATGGGACTCCCAATCACGGCCGGTTGTGATACAGCCTGGATTCGAACCAAAGTGTCTGTAGTGACTCCTCTAGCACTTAGTAGGGACATCTCAAAGCAGTTTATTACTGAGGCACCATGCATCCTATATTATGTATACATTTCAAATGGAAACGTGTGAAACTGCTCAGATTATTAGGTATTGCATCAGCTACAACTACTGAGTCACCATCAACATGACTCTAGATACATTATAACTGGGTTACCATCAACATGACTCTAGATACATTATAACTGAGTTACCATCAACATGACTCTAGACACATTATAACTGAGCTACCATCAACTTGACTCATACAATGTCCAATTATCTTACAGTAATTAACATCCTCTTCCTGGTGTATGGTTGGCTTCCTGGGAGGTCCTAGAGATGGCCCTGGGAGTATACATTGTTGTAGTTTCCTGTAGGCACAGGTCTAGGATCAGCTTGTGTGGAAGTGTACCTACAGTGTACAGTCGTGGCCAAAAGTTTTGAGAGTGACACAAATATTAATTTTCACAAAGTCTGCTGCCTCAGTTTGTATGATGGCAATTTGCATATACTCCAGAATGTTATGAAGAGTGATCAGATGAATTGCAATTAATTGCAAAATCCCTCTTTGCCATGCAAATGAACTGAATCCCCCCAAAAACATTTCCACTGCATTTCAGCCATGCCACAAAAGGACCAGCTGACATCATGTCAGTGATTCTCTCGTTAACACAGGTGTGAGTGTTGACGAGGACAAGGCTGGAGATCACTCTGTCATGCTGATTGAGTTCAAATAACAGACTGGAAGCTTCAAAAGGAGGGTGGTGCTTGGAATCATTGTTCTTCCTTTGTCAACCATGGTTACCTGCAAGGAAACACATGCCATCATCATTGCTTTGCACAAAAAGGGCTTCACAGGCAAGGATATTGCTGCCAGGAAGATTGCACCTAAATCAACCATTTATGGGATCATCAAGAACTTCAAGGAGAGCGGTTCAATTGTTGGGAAGAAGGCTTCAGGGCGCCCAAGAAAGTCCAGCAATGTAACACTTGTCGTTAGGAATGGACCAAGGCGCAGCAGGAATGTGAATACTCATACTTTTAATAAACTCAAGTAAGGCATCCACAGGAAAAACAATAAATGATACTCACGACAGCAACAGTTTTGCAGGCTAACAAACGCAGTGCAAAAACAACTACCCACAACCCCAAAGAAAAACACACACTACTATATAGGACTCCCAATCAAAGGCAACTCAACACACCTGCCTTCAATTGGGAGTCCAATCACCAACACAACACTTAACACACAAAACCCTGCCACATCCTGACCAAAACTAATCCAATTGCTCCCTCTGCTGGTCAGGACGTGACAAGCAAGCTCCAGGACCATCTCCTAAAGTTGATTCACCTGCGGGATCGGGGCACCATCAGTACAGAGCTTGCTCAGGAATGGCAGCAGGCAGATGTGAGTGCATTTGCACGCAAAGTGAGGCGAAGACTTTTGGAGGATGGCCTGGTGTCAAGAAGGGCAGAAAAAAAGCCACTTATCTCCAGGAAAAACATAAGAGACAGATTGATATTTTCAAAAGGTACAGGGACTGGACTGCTGAGGACTGGGGCAAAGTCATTTTCTCTGATGAATCCCCTTTCCGATTGTTTGGGGCATCGGGAAAAAAGCTTGTCCGGAGAAGACAAGGTGAGCGCTACCATCAGTCCTGTGTCATGCCAACAGTAAAGCATCCTGAGACCATTCATGTGTGGGGTTGCTTCTCAGCCAAAGGAGTGGGCTCACTCACAATTTTGCCTAAGAACACAGCCATGAATAAAGAATGGTACCAACACATCCTCCGAGAGCATCTTCTCCCAACCATCCAGGAACAGTTTGGTGACGAACAATGCCTTTTCCAGCATGATGGAGCACCTTGCCATAAGGCAAAAGTGATAACTAAGTGGCTCGGGGAACAAAACATAGATATTTTGGGTCCATGGGCAGGAAACTCCCCAGACCTTAAACCCATTGAGAACTTGTGGTCAATCCTCAAGAGGCGGGTGGACAAACAAAAACCCACAAATTCTGACAAACTCCAAGCATTGATTATGCAAGAACGGGCTGCCATCAGTCAGGATGTGGCCCAGAAGTTAATTGACAGCATACCAGGGCGGATTGCAGAGGTCTTGAAAAAGAAGGGTCAACACTGCAAATATTGACTCTTTGCATCAACTTCATGTAATTGTCAATAAAAGCCTTTGACACGTATGAAATGCTTGTAATTATACTTCAGTATTCCATAGTAACATCTGACAAAAATATCTAAAGACACTGAGGCAGCAGACTTTGTGAAAATTAATGTGTCATTCTCAAAACTTTTGCCCACGACTGTATACAAGTGATGGTAAGTGTATCTACAATGTACTGTACCTGCATTTGACATGGCTCCATTCTATTGTTGAGCTGGTGTGACTCAGGTATGACTGGTACTCACTGGGCATGTGGGGAATGATGAGTGCCCCCT
>NW_021823043.1:709204-724811 GCF_901001165.1 Salmo trutta
GTTCTCCCATCTCCACAGAAGAACTCCTAGAGCTCTGTCAGAGTGACCATTGGGGCTTGGTCACCTCCCTGACCAAGGCCCTTCTCCCTTGATTGTTCAGTTTGGCCAGGTGGCTAGGCGGCCAGGCGGCCAGCTCAGGAAGAGTCTTGGTGGTTCTAAACTTCCTCCATTTAAGAATGATGGAGGCCACTGTGTTCTTGGGGACCTTCAATGCTGCAGACATATTTAGGTACCATTCCCCAGATCTGTGCCTCGACACAATCCTGTTTAGGAGCTCTACGGACAATTCCTTCCACCTCATGACTTGGTTTTTGCTCTGACATGCACTTTCAACTGTGGGACCTTATATAGACAGGTGTGTGCCTTTCCAAATCATGTCCAATCAATTGAATTTACCACAGGTGGACTCAAGTTGTATCAAGTTGTAGAAACATCTCAAGGATGATCAATGGAAACAGGATGTACCTGAGCTCAATTTCGAGTCACATAGAAAAAAGGTCTGAATACTTATGTAAATACAGTATTTCTGTTTTTTATTTTAAATACATTACCAAACATTTCTAAAAGCCTGTTTTCACTTTGTCATTATGGAGTATTGTGTGTAGATTGCTGTGTAGATGTCACGCCCTGACCATAGAGAGCCCTCTGGGTTCTCTATGGTGTTTTAGGTCAGGGCGTGACTAGGGGGGTTTCTAGGTATTATATTTCTATGTTGGTGTGTGTGTATGGTTCCCAATTAGAGGCAGCTGATAATCGTTACCTCTAATTGGGGATCATACTTAGTATGTCCTTTTTCCCACCTGCGATGTGGGATATTGTTTTGTATGAGTGCCTATGTGTAACGGCTGTCATCGGGAATAGAGGACCAAAACGCAGCAGGAATGTGGATGCTCATCTTGTTATTTATTTTAAATAAAGAGAACACCAAAATAACAAAACGAAGAACGCACGAACAACAAAACAGTCTTGTCATGCTCACACAGGCAAAATAAGAAACAATCTCCCACAACACCAAACAAAACAATTACCCAGATATAGGACTCTCAATCAGAGGCAACGAGAAAGCACCTGCCTCCAATTGAGAGTCCAACCCCCATCAACCTAAACATAGAAATACAACAAACCAGAAAGAACATAGAAATACAAAACATAGAACATAGACCAAAACCCGGAAATAATAAATCAAACACCCTACTACATAAATCACCACCCCGAACCACATAAACAAAATACCCTCTGCCACGTCCTGACCAAACTACAATAACAAATAACCCTTATACTGGTCAGGACGTGACACTATGTGCGCTACGTATTTCAGGATCGTTATATATTTGTTGTTTTGGAAGTTTCACTATCATTAAAATGTGGAAATCTACTCACACTGCGCCTTGGTCCAATTATTCATATGACAGTCGTGACAGTAGATTGCTTTTAAATCCATTTTAGAATAAGGGGTCAAGGGTCTGAATACTTTCTGAAGGCACTGTATTTATAAACTGGGTGGTTTGAGCCCTGAATGCTGATTGGCTGACAGCTGTGGTGTATCAGACTGTATACCACGGGTGTGACAAAACATGTATTTTTACTGCTCTAATTGCGTTGGTAACCAGTTTATAATAGCAATAAGGCACCTCAGAGGTTGGTGGTATATGGGCAATATACCACAGCTAAGGGCTGTATCCAGACACTCCGCGTTGCGTCGTGCTTAAGAACAGCCCTTAGCCGTGGTATATTGGCCATATACCACACCCCCTGGGGCCTGATTGCTTAAGTATAGTGTAATTGATGTTTATATAGATGTGTAATTATTGTTTGTTGATGTGTTCATGCAGGGCTCGTCTGTGAAAGACACTCTGGGTGGTCTCAGCATGACCCCTGCTTAAATAAAGGTCATATCTAACAATAATAATAATGATAATAATAATTATAATAAAGGTAAAAATAAAACATAAAATAAAAAATAGGTCCAGTGGCCTGTGTCTGTTTTCACTGGTTCATTGACCAATCATTCATCTGTCCCTGAATGCCTGTAGGGCAGGAGCATATGTATTGTTGCCTTGTGTCATGTGTTTCACTCAACTAGACTACTGTCTGTCAACACACAATAACCATGTTACTGAAGGATCAGACTAGACCACTGTCTGTCAACACACAATAACCATGTAACTGAAGGATCAGACTAGACCACTGTCTGTCAACACACAATAACCATGTTACTGAAGGATCAGACTAGACCACTGTCTGTCAACACACAATAACCATGTTACTGAAGGATCAGACTAGACCACTGTCTGTCAACACACAATAACCATGTTACTGAAGGATCAGACTAGACCACTGTCTGTCAACACACAATAACCATGTTACTGAAGGATCAGACTAGACCACTGTCTGTCAATTCACAATAACCATGTTACTGAAGGATCAGACTAGACCACTGTCTGTCAACACACAATAACCATGTTACTGAAGGATCAGACTAGACCACTGTCTGTCAACACGCAATAACCATTTTACTGAAGGATCAGACTAGACCACTGTCTGTCAACACACAATAACCATGTTACTGAAGGATCAGACTAGACCACTGTCTGTCAACACACAATAACCATGTTACTGAAGGATCAGACTAGACCACTGTCTGTCAACACACAATAACCATGTTACTGAAGGATCAGTCTAGACACTGTCTGTCAACACACAATAACCATGTTACTGAAGGATCAGACTAGACCACTGTCTGTCAACACACAATAACCATGTTACTGAAGGATCAGACTAGACCACTGTCTGTCAACACACAATAACCATGTTACTGAAGGATCAGACTAGACCACTGTCTGTCAACACACAATAACCATGTTACTGAAGGATCAGACTAGACCACTGTCTGTCAACAGACCATAACCATGTTACTGAAGGATCAGACTAGACCACTGTCTGTCAACACACAATAACCATGTTACTGAAGGATCAGACTAGACCACTGTCTGTCAACACACAATAACCATGTTACTGAAGGATCAGACTAGACCACTGTCTGTCAACACACAATAACCATGTTACTGAAGGATCAGACTAGACCACTGTCTGTCAACACACAATAACCATGTTACTGAAGGATCAGACTAGACCACTGTCTGTCAACAGACCATAACCATGTTACTGAAGGATCAGACTAGACCACTGTCTGTCAACACACAATAACCATGTTACTGAAGGATCAGACTAGACCACTGTCTGTCAACACACAATAACCATGTTACTGAAGGATCAGACTAGACCACTGTCTGTCAACACACAATAACCATGTTACTGAAGGATCAGACTAGACCACTGTCTGTCAACACACAATAACCATGTTACTGAAGGATCAGACTAGACCACTGTCTGTCAACACACAATAACCATGTTACTGAAGGATCAGTCTAGACACTGTCTGTCAACACACAATAACCATGTTACTGAAGGATCAGAGGTAGGTAGTGGTGGAGAATGTCACCATCGATGTTGCTTTTGCACTGGAAATGTATTTTATATCATGTTCATGCCTCTAACTCTCAATTTAGTTCATAGCTTGTTTCCTTGAATTATATAAATGAAGGTAAAGAGTTTGAACAGTGGAGACATGTTTATCTGAGGGGCACTATGAGGACATGCTGTAGACATAGGAGAGATAGGAGAGGAGGAGCACTATTAGGACATGCTGTAGACATAGGAGAGGAGTACTATGAGGACATGCTGTAGACATAGAAGAGATAGGAGAGGAGGAGAGGAGGAGCACTATGAGGACATACTGTAGACATAGGAGAGGAGGAGCACTATGAGGACATGCTGTAGACATAGGAGAGATAGGAGAGGAGGAGGATAATGAGGACATACTGTAGATATAGGAGAGATAGGAGAGGAGGAGAGGAGGAGCACTATGAGGACATACTGTAGACATAGGAGAGATAGGAGAGGAGGAGCACTATGAGGACATGCTGTAGACATAGGAGAGATAGGAGAGGAGGAGGATAATGAGGACATACTGTAGACATAGGAGAGATAGGAGAGGAGGAGCACTATGAGGACATACTGTAGACATAGGAGAGATAGGAGAGGAGGAGCACTAGGAGGACATACTGTAGAGATAGGAGAGGAGGAGCACTATGAGGACATACTGTAGAGATATAGAGATAGGAGAGGAGGAGCACTATGAGGACATACTGTAGAGATAGGAGAGATAGGAGAGGAGGAGCACTATGAGGACATGCTGTAGACATAGGAGAGATCGGAGAGGAGGAGCACTATGAGGACATGCTGTAGAGATATAGAGATAGGAGAGGAGGAGCACTATGAGGACATGCTGTAGAGATAGGAGAGGAGGAGTACTATGAGGACATACTGTAGAGATAGGAGAGATAGGAGAGGAGGAGCACTATGAGGACATGCTGTAGAGATATAGAGATAGGAGAGGAGGAGCACTATGAGGACATGCTGTAGAGATAGGAGAGATAGGAGAGGAGGAGCACTATGAGGACATACTGTAGAGATAGGAGAGGAGGAGCACTATGAGGACATACTGTAGAGATATAGAGATAGGAGAGCTGTTTGCCATGAAAAGGCCTGCATTGTGAAACACACCTCTGTATCATGTTTTATAGCCTGGGGGCAGATATTTTACCCTCCACATATCTACAGCAGGCAGTTTCATGTTCACCTCTCTCTGTCTGCCTGGCTGGGAGCACCTCTCTCTGGTTGGCTGGCTGGGAGCACCTCTCTCTGGTTGACTGGGAGCACCTCTCTCTGGTTGGCTGGGAGCTGGAGCTGCTGTGAAAGGGTGTGTTCCGTGTTGTGAAATTTTGCAAAAAAGTATAGCATTGACCACACATGTGCAAGCTGGCACTTTTACGAATCACCCCAAATGTACTGTAGGTTAAAAGTAGACATGTAAGGCGTCAGGAGAAAGCCGGTGGTCCTGGGTGACAAGGTTTGCGTGTGTGTGTGTGCGCGTGTGTGTGTGTGTGTGTGTGTGTGTGTGTGTGTGTGTGTGTGTGTGTGTGTGTGTGTGTGTGTGTGTGTGTGTGTGTGTGTGTGTGTGAGTGCAGGGGAGCCTCCCTCTTCTGGGCTTTGTTAGGGCTTGTCAGAGCACATTCCACTGCTCAGCTGGTCTGCCCTGTGTTCCCTGGCGGCTGCATTCCTGCTTTTACACCCGAGAGAGAGAGAACGGGGGGACGAGAGAGGGCCACAAGGTCCCTGTTAAAGACCTTGAGTCCACGCACCCACGCACCCATACACATTTGGACACACACACACACACACACACACACACACACACACACACAAACATACAAACACACAAACACACACGATTGTTGCTGATTACATTAGAATCATGTTGCCATATGATGAAGTGGATACTGTGCTGTGTTTATGATCTGTTATACATACAGTATCTCTCTGATGATGGACCACCAGGACATTTCTCTCTCTTCTACTTGTGTCCCTCTTCTCTCTCCTCCTCTCTCTCCTCTCTCCTCCTCTCCTCCTCTCTCCTCCTCTCTCTCTCCTCTCTCTCCTCCTCTTCCTCCTCTCTCCTCCTCTCTCTCTCCTCTCTCCTCTCCTCCTCTCTCTCCTCTCTCCTCCTCTCTCTCCTTCCTCCTCTCTCCTCCTCTATCCTCCTCTCTCCTCCTCTCTCTCCCTCCTCTCCTCCTCTCTCCTCCTCTCCTCCTCTCTCCTCCTGCTCTCTCCTCCTCTCCTCCTCTCCTCCTCCTCTCTCCTCCTCTCTCCTCCTCTCTCCTCCTCTCTCCTCTCTCCTCCTCTCTCTTCTTCTCTCTCCTCTCTTCTTCTCTCTCTCCTCCTCTCTTCTATTGCCCCTTCTACCTCTTTCCCTCACTCTTCCTCTCTCTCTCTTCTCTCTTCCTCTTCTCTACCCCCCTCTTGTCTTCTCTCAAAGAGATATGGAACATCCTCTCTCCTCCTGTCCTCTTTCTCCCCTTCTCTCTCTCCTCCTATCTCATCTCTCCCCTTTTCTCTCTCCTCCTCTCTCCTCCTCTCTCCCCTTCTCTCTCTCCTCCTCTCTCCTCCCTCTCTCTCCTCCTCTCTCCTCTCTCTCCTCCTCTCTCCTCCCTTCTCTCCCTCTCCTCTCTCCCCTTCTCTCTCTCCTCCTCTCTCCTCCTCTCTCCTCTCTCCCTCCTCACCCCTCTCTCCTCTCTCCCTTCTCTCTCTCCTCCTCTCTCCTCCTCTCTCCTCTCTCTCTCCTCCTCTCTCCTCTCTCTCTCCTCTCTCCTCCCTTCTCTCTCGCTCCTCCTCTCTCCTCTCTCTCCCCTTCTCTCTCTCCTCTTCTCTCCTCCTCCTCTCCTCCTCTCTCCTCCTCTCTCCTCTTCTCTCCTCCTCCTCTCCTCTCCTCCCTTTCTCTTCTTTCTCTCTCTCTCCTCCTCTCTGAGAGAGATACAGATCCTCCTCTCAGGCTCACTGATAGATTCTCACACACCTAGACATTTTTTTTCATGAATTGCATTATGAAGAACATCTGAAATGTTTAATTTAAAAACCTGTGAGAAACTATTTCCGGGAATTCCTGTGAAATGTATATGATCAATCATAAGGCTGTTAGTCTGTTGGTTTCATCATACTGAACTGTTGAAACTGCTTCATCTGTGTTGTAAAGGAGAAGGTAACACACACACACAAACACACACGCACACACATACGTGCACACCCATACGTGCACACACATATGTGCACACACATACGTGCACACCACAGTAGACGTCTAAAGTATAAAACATTGGTCTCTGCTTCTCTCTGACTGCCTTTGTGACCTGTTTCCAGTCAACTGTGAAATGGGAGGAAGCAGGCTTCAGTCAGCCTTTCCCCTCCACATAGTGACACACCAACAACAGCTCTCCCTCACAGACAGACTCACTGACAACATCCAACAACAGCTCTCACCACACAGACGACTCACTGACACACATCAACAACAGCTCTCACCTCACAGACAGACTCACGGACACACATCCAACAACAGCTCTCACCTCACAGACAGACTCACTGACACACATCCAACAACAGCTCTCACCTCACAGACAGACTCACTGCACACATCCAACAACACTCTCACCTCACAGACAGACCTGACACACATCCAACAACAGCTCGCACCTCACAGACAGACTCACTGACACACATCCAACAACAGCTCTCACCTCACAGACAGACTCACTGACACACATCCAAACAACAGCTCTCACCACACAGACAGACTCACTGACACACATCCAACAACAGCTCTCACCTCACAGACAGACTCACTGACACACATCCAACAACAGCTCTCACCACACAGACAGACTCACTGACACACATCCAACAACAGCTCTCACCTCACAGACAGACTCACTGACACACATCCAACAACAGCTCTCACCTCACAGACAGACTCACTGACACACATCCAACAACAGCTCTCACCTCACAGACAGACTCACTGACACACATCCAACAACAGCTCTCACCTCACAGACAGACTCACTGACACACATCCAACAACAGCTCTCACCTCACAGACAGACTCACTGACACACATCCAACAACAGCTCTCACCTCAACAGACAGACTCACTGACACACATCAACAACAGCTCTCACCTCACAGACAGACTCACTGACACACATCCAACAACAGCTCTCACCACACAGGACAGACTCACTGACACACATCCAACAACACTCTCACCTCACAGACAGACTCACTGACACACATCAACAAACAGCTCTCACCTCACAGACAGACTCACTGACACACAATCCAAACAACAGCTCTCACCTCACAGACAGACTCACTGACACACAGACATACAGACAGACTCACTGACACACAGACAGACTCACTGACACACAGACACACACACATACAGACAGACTCACTGACACACAGACACATATATACAACCAGACAGTGACAGAGAGACAGATAGACACAGAGCTACATCCACTGCCCAGGGCTTGTAATGCCTCCATCACCCTGACAACCCCTGTCATCTCTACACAGGTATCATTGACATCCAGGCACTTTGCATCATCTGGCTTTCTGTAACACAGAACCAAACCTGAAGCAATAGTATATGTAATGGAGCCTTTACAGTCTATCCTGCACTGACTGGAGTCTATGTATGGAGCCTTACAGTCTACCCTGCAGTGACTGGAGTCTATGTATGGAGCCTTACAGTCTACCCTGCAGTGACTGGAGTCTATGTATGGAGCCTTTACACCGTCTACCTTGACTGGAGTCTATGTATGAGCCTTTACAGTCTACCCTGCAGTGACTGGAGTCTATGTATGGAGCCTTTACCGTCTACCCTTTGACTGGAGTCTATGTATGGAGCCTTTACAGTCTACCCTGCAGTGACTGGAGTCTATGTATGGAGCCTTTACAGTCTACCCTGCAGTGACTGGAGTCTATGTATGGAGCCTTTACAGTCCTACCCTGCAGTGACTGGAGTCCTATGTATGGGAGCCTTTACAGTCTACCTGCAGTGACTGGAGTCTATGTATGGAGCCTTTACAGTCTTACCCTGCACTGACTGGAGTCTATGTATGGAGCCTTTACAGTCTACCCTGCACTGACTGGAGTCTATGTATGGAGCTTTACAGTCTACCCTGCAGTGACTGGAGTCTATGTATGGAGCCTACAGTCTACCATGCAGTGACTGGAGTCTATGTATGGAGCCTTTACAGTCTACCCTGCACTGACTGGAGTCTATGTATGGAGCCTACAGTCTACCATGCAGTGACTGGAGTCTATGTATGGAGCCTTTACAGTCTACCCTGCACTGACTGGAGTCTATGTATGGAGCCTACAGTCTACCATGCAGTGACTGGAGTCTATGTATGGAGCCTTTACAGTCTACCCTGCAGTGACTGGAGTCTATGTATGGAGCCTGGAAGCTCACATCAATGCCAGTCTTTCTAAGCTGTGTCTTTGTACAGCAAATCAGCAATCATCTTCAATCAACACGACAAGGTTGAATCCCAAACATCCTCTGACAGCTTCCTTAATGAAAAACATGTTGGACAGGAGACAGTAAACACATATTAGACAGATTGTACATCCGTGGTGACAGTGAGCATGTAACAGTCATCTGGTCCTGTTCCTGTCTTACTGCTGCACTGTGTCTACTGCTTCAAATGCTTATCACGATGTAATACACAATCACATTCCCATAGGCCACAAGTAACACTGTTATAGAGGGGCATTGGAATGAAGCTTTTTATGTGGAAACTAGGAGAAGAACTTGGTCTGAGACATGGCTATAGATACCTACATATAGGGGGGGCCTTGGGTTCTCCAGCCATGTCTCCGGGCTAGAGAACTACCTGGACACTGTATCAGTACTACCAAACTGAATGATCCTCTGTCCTACCACATCAGTGTTCATCAGGCCTGCTGGGTCCCTCAAACGGAGGGCACCCACTCAGAGGAGACAATGGGAACGTTTGAGTGGTAAGGCTGAAGCAGCCGGCCGTAGAGGAAAGTCATGGAGGGAGGTCGGGGGAGGTGCACTGCAACAGCTGAGAAGTTGGGTATTAATGTGGTTTTCTAACAGTACGGCTCAGATCAACATGGCAGGGTGGCCTTAGTTTATAACATGTTTTCTTCATAATGTCCAAATCAACAAGTCTCTGACCCCCATGTCTCACTTTACAAACTGAATCATAATATAATATTTTGTGTGTACATTGAACAAATTAATTAGTGAGAGAGAACCTCAGATATCACATTTGTTTGTATACATGAATCGCGGCAAAGTTGGTTCCTGCAGTCTAGATTCCATATTGAAACCTTTGATCACATAATTTCGTAAAGTTCATGCAGTCGACATGTAAGCGCAAGTCGGACAATTTTTATCCCCATAATGAAACACACTTTGAAAGGCGGTTGACGACCTGACAAAACTGATCTGCTCAAAAACGCGCCCAACTGTCTCACAGCCACTATATAACTCTCATACAAGGATCATATACACCCAGCTCATAAATGTCACAAACACAGAAATAAGAATGAGGAAGTGGAATGGAGAGCGAAATAATGAGACCGGCATCTGTAGTATTCATAGGTCATGATTGCCAGTCTGCCATAGAGCTGGTGATGGAATCCCCACCAGTAGGGAGCCATATAACCCGTGGTCTACGTTCCATAGAGCTGGTGATGGAATCCCCACCAGTAGGGAGCCATATAACCCGTGGTCTACGTTCCATAGAGCTGGTGATGGAATCCCCACCAGTAGGGAGCCATATAACCCGTGGTCTACGTTCCATAGAGCTGGTGATGGAATCCCCACCAGTAGGGAGCCATATAACCCGTGGTCTACGTTCCATAGAGCTGGTGATGGAATCCCCACCAGTAGGGAGCCATATAACCCGTGGTCTGCGTTCCATAGAGCTGGTGATGGAATCCCCACCAGTAGGGAGCCATATAACCCGTGGTCTGCGTTCCATAGAGCTGGTGATGGAATCCCCACCAGTAGGGAGCCATATAACCCGTGGTCTGCGTTCCATAGAGCTGGTGATGGAATCCCCACCAGTAGGGAGCCATATAAACCCGTGGTCTGCGTTCCATAGAGCTGGTGATGGAATCCCCACCAGTAGGGAGCCATATAACCCGTGGTCTGCGTTCCATAGAGCTGGTGATGGAATCCCCACCAGTAGGGAGCCATATAACCCGTGGTCTGCGTTCCATAGAGCTGGTGATGGAATCCCCACCAGTAGGGAGCCATATAACCCGTGGTCTGCGTTCCATAGAGCTGGTGATGGAATCCCCACCAGTAGGGAGCCATATAACCCGTGGTCTGCGTTCCATAGAGCTGGTGATAGAATCCCCACCAGTAGGGAGCCATATACCCGTGGTCTGCGTTCCATAGATCCCCACCAGTAGGGAGCCATATAACCCGTGGTCTACGTTCCATAGAGCTGGTGATGGAATCCCCACCAGTAGGGAGCCATTAACCCGTGGTCTGCGTTCCATAGAGCTGGTGATGGAATCCCCACCAGTAGGGAGCCATATAACCCGTGGTCTACGTTCCATAGAGCTGGTGATGGAATCCCCACCAGTAGGGAGCCATATAACCCGTGGTCTACGTTCCATAGAGCTGGTGATGGAATCCCACCAGTAGGGAGCCATATAACCCGTGGTCTGCGTTCCATAGAGCTGGTGATGGAATCCCCACCAGTAGGGAGCCATATAACCGTGGTCTACGTTCCATAGAGCTGGTGATGGAATCCCCACCAGTAGGGAGCCATATAACCCGTGGTCTGCGTTCCATAGAGCTGGTGATGGAATCCCCACCAGTAGCGAGCCATATAACCCGTGGTCTGCGTTCCATAGAGCTGGTGATGGAATCCCCACCAGTAGGGAGCCATATAACCCGTGGTCTACGTTCCATAGAGCTGGTGATGGAATCCCCACCAGTAGGGAGCCATATAACCCGTGGTCTGCGTTCCATAGAGCTGGTGATGGAATCCCCACCAGTAGGGAGCCATATAACCCATGGTCTGTGTTCCATAGAGCTCTGGTCAAACGTAATGCAGTATATCGGGTGAGATTTGGGAAACATCCCGTGTCTGTTATGGTTCTGGGTTTTAAGAGCACAGCACGCTACAGAGGCTCGAGCCCCATGTGAAAAGGAAAGCATTGACTAGCTTTCATCAGAGGTCAGGCTGGATTTGTCACATTCGTCGTAGGAATTGGACCAAAAACGCAACGGGAATGTGTATGCTCATCTTATTTATTAAAGAAACAACAAACAAACACTTGAACAAAAACAACGACGAAAAACAGTCCTGTAAGGCACACAGCTTACACATGGAACAACTACCCACAAAAACCCATAGAAAAACACCCCTACTAAATAGGACCTTCAATTAGAGGCAACGAGGAACAGCTGCCTCCAGTTGAAGGTCAACCCAATAAACTAAACATAGAAATAGAAAAACTAGAATGAACATAGAAATAT
Source organism: Salmo trutta (assembly GCF_901001165.1). Taxonomy (NCBI): domain Eukaryota; kingdom Metazoa; phylum Chordata; class Actinopteri; order Salmoniformes; family Salmonidae; genus Salmo; species Salmo trutta. The sequence continues at coordinate 721,203 of NW_021823043.1, forward strand.
ACTAACATAGAACATTAACCCAAAAAAAAACGAAACTAAAACAAACCCCCCTGCTACGTCCTGACCAAACTACAATAACAAATAACCCCTTTACTGGTCAGGACGTGACAGCACCCCCCAAAGGTGCAGACCCCGGATGCACCTCAAACAAAAAAACACAAAAATAAACCCCAAAATAAAAATAATCCCAAACTAAAGGGAGGGAAGGGAGGGTGGCCACCGTCACCGACGGTTCTTGTGCTACACCCCCCCCCTCCCCAATCGTCCTACTATGGAGGTGGCTCAGGCTCCGGCATTAGTCCCCACCCTAACCTGTCCACCCCCGCTGAAGGCTCAGGGCTAAGGCGCGTCGCTGGAGACCTCGGGCTGATGCGCGTCGATGGAGACCTCGAGCTGATGCGTGTCGCTGGAGACCTCGGGCTGGAGGGCGACTCTGGGAGCGCCGGACTGGAGGGCGACTCTGGCTGCGCCAGACAGGAGGGCCGTCTCTGCAGGCTCCGGACTGTGGGCCGTCTCTGCCGGCTCCGGACTGTGGGCCGTCTCTGCCGGCTCCGGACTGTGGGCCGTCTCTGTTGGCTCCGGACTGTGGGCCGTCTCTGTCGGTTCCGGACTGTGGGCCGTCTTTGTCGGTTCCGGACTGTGGGCCGTCTTTGCAGGCTCCGGACTGTAGGACGTCGCCGGAAGCACTGGACGGAGAACTGTCGCCAGAAGCTCTAGATGGGGAACTGTCGCCGGAAGCTCTGGACGGGGAACTGTCGCCGGAAGCTCTGGACGGGGAACTGTCGCCGGAAGCTCTGGACTGGACAGGCGCACTACAGGCCTTGTGCGTGGGGCTGGCTTTGGAGGCGCCAGACTGGTAACACGCACCTCAAGGCCAGTGCGAGGAGCAGGAGCAGGACGAACTGGACTGGGCTGACGCACTGGAGGCCTAGTGCGTGGGGCTGGTACTGGAGGTACCAGACTGGAGACACGCACCTCAAGGCTAGTGCGAGGAGCAGGAACAGGACGTACTGGACTGGGCTGACGCACTGGAGGCCTGGTGTGTGATGCTGGCTTTGGAAATGCCAGACTAGAGACACGCACCTCAGGGCTAGTGCGAGGAGCAGGAACTGGATACACCGGGCCATGAACAAGCACTGGAGGTCTGGAGCGCACAGCCTGCACTACCTGTCCTGGCTGGGTAGTCACAGTAGCCCTGCACGGGTGTAGTGCTGGCACAGGGCGAACTGGGCTGTGCAGAGGCCTGATGGCTGCCGTGCGTAGAGCAGGCGCAGGGTAGCCTGGGCCTAGGTGACGTACTGGTGGCCAGATGTACTGCGCAGGAATACTCCTACCTGGCTGGATGCCCACTCTAGCACGGCACTTGCGAGGGGCTGGAATCGCTCGCACCGGACTGTGCGTGCGCATGGGCGAGATCGTGCGTATCCGCATAGACCGGCGCTCTCATGATACGCAGCTCCCCATAATAAGCACGGGGAGTTGGCTTAGGTCTACCGCCTGACCTAGCCAATCTTCCCGTGTGTCCCCCCCAAAATAAATTATTGGGGCTGTCTCTCACACTTGCCAATCTGCGTATAATGCCTCGTAATGACGCCGCTCCGCCTTGGCTGCCTCTAGCTCCTCCTTAGGTCGCCGGTACTCCCCAGCCTGGTGCCAAGGTCCTGCCCCGTCCAACATTTCCTCCCATGTCCATGACTCCAAGAGCTCCTCTGCTGCTCCTTCCTCCGCTGCTTGGTCCATTGGTGGTGGGTAGTTCTGTCACGTTCGTCGTAGGAATTGGACCAAAACGCAACGGGAATGTGTATGCTCATCTTCTTATTTATTAAAGAAACAAAACAAAACACTTGAACAAAAACAACGACAAAAAACAATCCTGTAAGGCACACAGCTTACACACGGAACAACTACCCACAAAAACCCATAGAAAAACACCCCTACTAAATAGGACCTTCAATTAGAGGCAACGAGGAACAGCTGCCTCCAATTGAAGGTCAACCCAATAAACTAAAAATAGAAATAGAAAAACTAGAATGAACATAGAAATATACTAACATAGAACATTAACCAAAAAAAAACTAAACACATAAAACAAACACCCCCTGCCACATCCTGACCAAACTACAATAACAAATAACCCCTTTACTGGTCAGGACGTGACAGGATTGGCCTCGCCGATGACGTGTCAACAACCTGAACAACTACTAGAATAATTTACTGAGGGGTATCTGGCTCTGGAACTACTGGAATAACTGACTGAGGGGTATCTGGCCCTGGAACAACTGGAATAACTGACTGAGGGGTATCTGTCTCTGGAACTACTGGAATAACTGACTGAGTGGTATCTGTCTCTGGAACTACTGAAATAACTGACTGAGTGGTATCTGGCCCTGGAACTAATGGAATAACTGACTGAGGGGTATCTGGCCCTGGAACTAATGGAATAACTGACTGAGGGGTATCTGGCCCTGGAACTAATGGAATAACTGACTGAGGGGTATCTGGCCCTGGAACTACTGAAATAACTGACTGAGTGGTATCTGGCCCTGGAACTAATGGAATAACTGACTGAGGGGTATCTGGCCCTGGAACTAATGGAATAACTGACTGAGGGGTATCTGGCCCTGGAACTACTGGAATAACTGACTGAGGGGTATCTGTCTTTGGAACTACTGGAATAACTGACTGAGGGGTATCTGGCCCTGGAACTAATGGAATAACTGACTGGAGGGTATCTGGCCCTGGAACTACTGAAATAACTGACTGAGGGGTATCTGTCTTTGGAACTACTGGAATAACTGACTGAGGGGTATCTGGCCCTGGAACTACTGAAATAACTGACTGAGGGGTATCTGGCCCTGGAACTACTGGAATAACTGACTGAGGGGTATCTGTCTTTGGAACTACTGAAATAACTGACTGAGGGGTATCTGTCTTTGGAACTACTGGAATAACTGACTGAGGGGTATCTGGCCCTGGAACTACTGAAATAACTGACTGAGGGGTATCTGGCCCTGGAACTACTGGAATAACTGACTGAGGGGTATCTGTCTTTGGAACTACTGAAATAACTGACTGGAGGGTATCTGGCCCTGGAACTAATGGAATAACTGACTGGAGGGTATCTGGCCCTGGAACTAATGGAATAACTGACTGGAGGGTATCTGGCCCTGGAACTAATGGAATAACTGACTGGAGGGTATCTGGCCCTGGAACTAATGGAATAACTGACTGGAGGGTATCTGGCCCTGGAACTAATGGAATAACTGACTGGAGGGTATCTGGCCCTGGAACTAATGGAATAACTGACTGAGGGGTATCTGGCCCTGGAACTAATGGAATAACTGACTGGAGGGTATCTGGCCCTGGAACTACTGAAATAACTGACTGAGGGTATCTGTCTTTGGAACTACTGGAATAACTGACTGAGGGGTATCTGGCCCTGGAACTACTGAAATAACTGACTGAGGGGTATCTGGCCCTGGAACTACTGGAATAACTGACTGAGGGGTATCTGTCTTTGGAACTACTGAAATAACTGACTGAGGGGTATCTGTCTTTGGAACTACTGGAATAACTGACTGAGGGGTATCTGGCCCTGGAACTACTGAA